>NC_079978.1:12994720-13301387 GCF_029852145.1 Microplitis mediator | reverse complement strand
ATGTACATGTAATCTACATGCCACGAAACGCAAGTTGGATTTTCCATGACAATGTACTCAAGGGCGTTCTATGTATAGCGAGCTCAATAACGCACAAAAGGCTTGACATTCTCATTCGTTTAAATCCAAGAGAGACATATATTTTAACCACTTCTTTTCTTATAATAAGCTGCAAACATCAACTATTATTTATTTATTTATTTATTTATTTATTTATTTGTTTATACACTGTAAAAAGAGCGGTGTTAAAAATGGACTCATTTTAACTCCGCCCGGTGTTAAAGTAAAATTACACCGGTGTTAAAAATACCGGTGTTAAATCGGGGTAACCGGTGTAAAAGCGGAGTAAAATCGGTGTAAAGGCGGGGTAACCGGTGTAAAAGCAGGGTAAACTGCGTCCGCTTGGATTATTAACTTTAAAGATTATAAAACACAAAAAATATCAGTTCTTTATGAAAATAATTAAAGAATATCATTTGTTAACAAGTATAGTGATCGAGTAAGTAAAAATATTCACTAAGTAAAATATTTTAACACTGGTAAAGGACATCTACACCGGCGGCGGCGTTATTTTAACACCGGTCTAGAATATTTACACCGGTGGCGGCGTTATTTTAACACCGGTCTAGAATATTTACACCGGTGACGGCGTTATTTTCACACCGCTTTCAGGGGTAAATTTAACACCGATAATTTTAACACCTACACCGTTTGGACTTAACCCCGGTGATTTTTTACAGTGTATATATTTATATATTAGACTGGGCCAAAAAGATCAACAATTTTTTTTTTTTTTAGTATATCGAAAATATTATTTGAGGTGACAAAAAAAAATTATTGTGAAAATTTGAGCCCTTAATAAGGAAATTAAGAGGTGTATTATCGCAATTTTTGATTTTTCGTTTATGAGCGGGTCTTTGTCTCATACCTCTCAAACTATCGAGATAAACGAAATTGACTTGGATACATTTCTTAAAAAAAATTTGATGCACTACAAAAAAGGTTTGAGTGAAATCTTTCGTTAGATGTGCCGTTTCCTTATAATCATGCCTTGAACTTTGTGATAATTTTACAATTTGATTGTTCAACTTTGAAATTTTGTAATTAATGTAAAAATCAGTTTCCAAAAAAAAGCTAATGAATATTCTTAAAGGAAATTAAATGCTCTACGAAAAAAGTCTCCTAACAATTTTTGCTCAATTGACTCCTTCAAAAGTTATTTAAGATTATTGAAGTCGTTTTACTTTACTTCAACCTTGAATAACTTTTGAAGGAGTGAATTTAGCAAGAATTGTTAGGAGACTTTATTTGTAGAACATTCGATTTCCTTCTAGAGAATTTATTCGCTTTTTCCGGAAACTTATTTTTACATGAATTACAAAATTCCAAAGTTAAACAATCAAATTTTTTAATCATACCAATTTTCAAAGCATGACTATAAGGAAACGGTTCTTCTGACGAAAAATTTTAATTGAAACTTTTTTATAGAGCATCAAATTTCCTTCAAGAAATATATCTAAGTCAATTTCGTTTATCTCGATGGTTTGAGGGTTATGAGACAAAAACCCGCTCAAAAAAAAAAAGTAAAAATTGCGATGATACACCTCTTCATATTAATATTAAGGGCTCAAATTTTTACAATAATTTTTTTTTTGTCACCTCAAATAATATTTTCGATGTGCTAGCAAAAAAAAAAAAAATACTCGATTTTTTTGGCCCAGTCTAGTATATATATATATATATATATATATATATATATATATATATATATATATATATATATATATATATACATACATACATATATAAATTTTTTAACGAATGGTATTTTTGAACTCTACTCAACTAATTATGATAGTTTACGACGAAATCCCTTGAAAAATCGACCATGAGGACAAATACAATAGTTACATTTTTTTAAAAATCTACCTAAAAAGAATTTGATCACCTCATTTTGACATCAACTCATTTTTATTCAGATCGAAATTTTTTGTAAAAGTACAGTGAATTTTTTATATATTTTATTTACAAAATTTCGAAACATTACAGTTGGCTCAGTAATATATCGTTTAACGACAAATTAAAGAAAATAATAGTTGAATAATTGAAAACTATTTTTTTTATTATTAGTAATTAATAAACATACTAACCTACTGTATTATAAACATTTAATCATACATAAAGGTAAAATCCATAGTCTGTAAATTATATTATAATATACATCTTATACTTAATTACATCATTAGATGACCAACGAGTATTCTATACAGTATATGAGGGATTATGTTGAACTACATTCAAATCAAATAATTTATAACACCGATATGCTTAAAGAGATATTTAAAAAAATATTTATTTGCTCATTTTTTGAATACAATGTGATTATGATTAATGCTCCTATAGTAAATTTAATAGAAGAATTTAAGCAGTATAGACAAATTTCACTCGGTTGTAGTTAAACTGAGACACGAAGAAAAAAAGGGAACAAAATTAGAGAGGTTTTGCCGTAAAAACAGACATGCTACTTAGATTTAAACAGCTGTTCGCGTGTGACTCAAAAGATTGGAGCGATATGCTAGTCGCTCACTGTCAACTTGCGAGTCTAGAAATAGCTTATATCCCAATCTAAGGCACATTTAGTTCGGGCCTATAATCCAACGACGAGTTTAACTTTACAAGAGTGGCACTCAGCCCAAACCTGGGCTGTTTTATTGCTACCTGTCGTAACCGTGAATTAAAGTAATGTATTTGAAAACTAGAAAAAAGATAAAATTTAGAAAAAAAGTAAAAAATGAAACTAAATAAAAGCAGGCCGATGAATTTAGATAATAGATAAACAACATGCAATCACACATTTTTTACATTCTGACAAATGTTCATACGATAATAATATAAATTTTATCATTATGATTATTATTTCAGGAAAAGAGGGGAGTACCCTCAAGTAAAAAAAAAAAAAAAAAAAAAAAAAAACTGCTGACAGTGAGATTTTATCTCACTATTTCTGCTTTTTATTAATTACCAAGCCAAAGGTTGATATCAGCCAGACAGCATTCAAGTCAGATTGACTGCTTTACATCGAAGTACAATATTTCTTATTTTTATAACAACTGTTTCAATCTACTCATAAATTTTTACAAACAATGCATTTTTACCACAATAAAGAATATATTTTCTTGGTACCATTCAAGTCAACTAACTCTTGAATTAAGAATTTTTACTTGGAAACATACATTACTTTCTCTCAGTGTGATAGTTTCAAGCTTGCTGTTTGGATTCTAATTACTTACTGCTAGTAAGTCAAAGAAAGAAGTTAGTATAACTCGGTTATGTAGCAAATATACAGAGATTTTTCAATAACAAACAAATTATCTAAAAATTTAGAAAGTCAAAATTAAAACAAATACACATACAGATTTTTCGATTTTTGACATGTGCATTTGTTAACTTACCGCTAGAAAAGTTTTCAAAAATTCGAGAAGTTATTGTTTTTGCCCCAATTTTCGAAAATCGAATTTTCATCAGATGCAAACGATTTGAGGTCCTAGGAAGCTATTCTGACTATTTTCAGAAGGATGTCCGAGTGACTGTATGCGTGTGTGTGTGTGTGTGTGTGTGTGTGTGTGTGTGTGTGTGTGTGTGTGTGTGTGTGAATCTTTTATAACTTTTAAACTAAGTAACCGATTCAAATCGTTCTTGCAGCAATCGAAAGAGGTTGTTGGCCGTCAATTTTCCTAAAAATTTCAGATCATTTGATTAAGTAGACCCGAAAATAATTGAGAATTACGAAAAAAAAAAAAAAATTTTTTTTTTTTTTCTAAATTTCTCGAAAACGATTCTAACGATCGATTTCAAAATATAATCAGCTCTAGAACTCGATAAGACGCGTCGATTGCCGCCTCAACCATCTCAATCGGCTTATTCTTTCGAGAGATATCGTCGGAGAAAGAAATGGTAAAAAACGGTTTTTCATGACTATCTTTGAATTGACTGAATCAAACATTTCCAAAATCTAATCAGCTCTAAAACTTGATAAGGCGCGTTGATTACTGTCTCAACCATCTCAATCGGCTTCTTTGTTCGAAAGATATCGTTGCAGAAAGAAATGGTAAAAAACGGTTTTTCGCAAATATCTTTAAAACGACTGCACTAATCATTTCCAAAATTTAATTAACTCGAAAACTCAGTAAAACGCGCTGATTGCTACATTTAACATCAAAATACGTCAATTACTTTAAAAGATATCGACGACGAATAGTTGAAAAAATAACGTTTTATGTAATTTCCCCCGGATAAATCATGATATAATGTACTATAATGTTTTTGAGTTCGAAAAGCTCACAACAATGTTTTTGAGCTCCTTGAGCTCGAAAACAGCGGGAAGTTTTAGGGTTGGCCCGCAGGGCTAACTGCTACCCAAATTTTTTTTTCTTTAGTAATAAGAAATTTCATTTTATATTTTTCAATTATTAAAATGACTAAATATCTGACAAATACACGACAGCGAATTCTTCAAAATAGTCATGGACGTACCTGTCAATTCATTTATCATATCATAACCATAAATTTGAAAAGTATTGTGGCTAAAACTTTGTTATCAATAAAGAAAATAACGCATAAAGTAAGAGAAACATTAAGAAAACATACGGGAGATGATAATATATGGTTACTATTGTATTATTACAATTAGTGTTTGAGCTTATAAAGAAGTCTATCATATATTACTAAATAGAGAAATAAAGTACCTAGTTTTGACTAAAGTTGAATCTATAATTATTTTTTTCAATCATTTACCGTTTTTGATGCCCACCCCGACAAGCAAAAACTTTGGCTTCGGCACAGTCTTGCGAAAGTCGGGCGCCACCTCCCCCCCCCTTCACCGCTCGGCATTGCCTCGCAATGTGAATTAATTCAACGAACTTTCACCTGGGGATCAAGAAAAATAGTATACGACCCTCGGCCAGAAAGCTGGATGCTCTGACGTATGTGATATCAAAACCTCGGCTTTCATATCACATCCGCCGGGAAATTCAACTTTCTGGCCTAGTGTCGTAACATACTATTTTTTATCATTCATGCGATATGAGGACTATTTTAGTGCTCGCTGTTTTGTTTGCCAAGTAGCTGTTTGCAGTAGTGCGCACTCACTTCATTCGTGCGCTCAACTTTGCTCTCGTGGGCAATCGACAACTTATCGCACTAGTAGTACAAAATACTATTATCTCTTTTCCTCCGTAAAATTTTTAATAATAAATAAAAAAAAATAAACCTAAGTAACTATTAAATGATCTTAACAAAATTAATATTAATCGATTGTAAAAACATAATTTTAGAGAGTTCATTACAGATTTTATAATTTTCTGCCCTATAATGTCTGTATCGTCCACTTGTGTAGACTTTTAGATCATTCTTAGAGGAATCATAACCCATTCTTAAATGTCATTCTATAGGAAATCATGGGAGCCTTATTTTATCCAACGGTGCTAATGCGCCTTCTTTTTCATTGTAATTATAATTAATTGAATAAACATATAAATAATTAATCTTTTAATAAATGTGGATTGAAGCATATATTTGAGCGATAATAGTTGAGAATGCTGAGGGTCCTAAAGGAAAATGGTTGATTAGTATGTATACATATAATCATGTATAGTTGAATTGTATCATGTGTTCAATATACTGTTGAAATACTAACGATTTACTTCCATCTACGTAAATAGTTGTGAAGCGGTACATGCATAGAATATATAGCTACAGTGTAGGACACATTTTATTTCTCCAGTGCGACGGATGTTTCATACTTTCAATTTACGACCGTTTCCGGTCGATTCGGTTCAAGCGACAACTTTTTCACAGGTTCGCACTTCGGGACCGAAAAATTCTATTATAGTATCATTGCTCGATTTCCGACTGGATCGACGAAACAATTGTTTTTATCTATTTTCGGTTATATTAGTTATAATACGTTTTTTATTGTTACTTTATGCAAGTCGAAAAAAAAAAAAATATATTTACGAAAACATAAATCAAGAGACACAGTGTTGTCTCGCGCCAAGTATGCATCGAACAGTGTGAGAGCACGATAGCTTTAACCGTGTATCTATACCCAAACCACTATCAATTTGTTGGTAATTTGACTTAAAAATTAAATTATAAAAACCTATTGAATTTTGAGTTAAAATGACCTTAATAGATATGCCGTATAAATAAACGATTCGCTTTCGATTGTGATTTGAATCAAATTATTTAGTTTAGCACTTGAGTAGTTTTACTCTATAGTAACGTCTTATGAGCCAAGTATGAATATTTTATATATACTTTTTTACTTTAATTATCCATATTTCTGCTATGTATATTGTAGAGAAAGAAAAAAACTAACCGTGAACAAATATTTAAAAAATGGTAAACGAATGAACTTCTAAAATAAAAAGCATTTATTTTTAATAAAATATGGGTATACTCCAAAAAAATTTTAGTGTGAAAATGGTCCTCAAGGACTTGACATGGTGTCCTCGGTGTGAATAATCAAGATGTGTACCATTAGCATGGTGTAAGTG
The DNA here is from genome assembly GCF_029852145.1 of Microplitis mediator. Lineage (NCBI taxonomy): Eukaryota > Metazoa > Arthropoda > Insecta > Hymenoptera > Braconidae > Microplitis > Microplitis mediator. The sequence goes on along the minus strand of NC_079978.1, from coordinate 13,294,830 downwards.
TCATCTTCTACACCGTGCGGTGTTATTAGCTTAAAACTCATACATTATCCAATCATACGATCTGTGGTTAAAAATTACCCAATGACTGTTTTAGGTAGATTTTATCAAAAATCTAACTATTGTATTTGTCCTCATGGCAGATTTTTTAAGGAATTTCGTCATAAACTATCATAGTTAGTTGAGTAGAGTTCAAAAATACCATTCTTAAAAAAATTTTTATCACACCTTGACCAATAGTTCGCTTTCCAGCCTTATTTTAAGGGACGAAAGTTCCATATTCCCCCCCGGCTAAATAACTAATTAGTCAATGCGCATGCCTTAATTTTTATGCTCATGCGTGTAACTTTTGTATGTTTCCTAGCAACGACTTATTAACAGTGCTTGCTTAATCTAAATAACGGTTTAAAATTAAATATTTATACAAATATTTATATAATTAATCATAAAGATAGTGTAAAATTAAAAAATAAATAGTTTTTGTATTTTATAAATTTTTAAACATTGAAAATGAGTAGCTCCGAAAATTCATTTGACAGTGATGATGGAGAAGAAATATTGAGAGATTTTGATAAAGAAGCTGAGGCTATTACGAATAATTTGTTACCGAAAAAATCGATGGCCCGTTATAATTTAGTTTATGATGATTTTTTATAATGGAGAAAAAAAATAAACTGATTTCATTTGATGAAAAAATTTTTTTAATTTATTTTAATGATTTGTCTCAAATAATGAGACCCTCAACATTATGGAGTCGGTGGTCGATGCTCAAAACCACTTTAAATCTGAGGAATAATATTAATATCAATAATTATAATAATTTAAAAGCTTTTATCAAAAACAAGGCCAAAGGTTATATCCCTAAAAAAGCAAAAGTGTTGACATTCAGCCAAATTAAAAAATTTATTAATGAATGCGATGATCACATTTATCTTTGTATGAAAGTAAATAAAAATTAGAAAAATATAATATTATTTACAATTCAATTATTTACAGTTTATACATTAAAATTTATATATTTACAATATTTCCATTTACACAATCGAATAAAAAAAAATTTACGTTTACATTATTACTTACAGGTCATTTTAATTTTTGGAATATCTGGTGCACTACGAACAATAGAGTTTTGTAATATTACTACACAAGATGTAGAAGACACGGGTACCCAATTTATTGTGACTATAAAAGACACAAAAAATTGCTATCCGCGTAATTTTATAATTGGCAAAGAATTTTACGACCACGTAAAAAAGTATATTCTTCTGCGCCCCAAAGATATTGACACAAATAGATTTTTTATCTATTATCAAAAAGGACACTGTACCCGCCAAGTCATTGGAAAAAATAAATTCAGTGATGTTCCAAAGACTATTGCGTTACGACTGCAATTGGAAGATCCTGATAAATATACCGGGCATTATTTTCGTCGAACCTCTGCTACATTACTCGCTAACTCGGTTTTTAACTACTGTTAAAGTTGAATAACTTCGAATTCAAAACTCTCAAACGATTTCTGTAGAAAGTACCTTAAGGTTTGTTTAATAAGTTTAAATTTTTAACCTTAAACGTTATGTTCTGACCCCTTCTTCCGATAATTTGATAGCCTTGAATGTTTGGACAGAATCAAGAAAATTTAAAAACATGGTTTTTATTCCTGATAACTTATGCATTTTTCAGTTTACTGGTATATTATCTATACAATGTTTTGTAAAATTAACTATTCGAAGTTCTCCGAGAAAGTTAGTTGTTGTCCTTTTTTATCCTCACTCTTAGTAAACGAGCCTAATTTCATACCATGACTACACACTAACATGTATCACAAGATATTCATGTATGAAATTAACTTATTCGATCGATTGAGTAAGAAATCTACCTTCTATTTCGGCTGCTGAATGGCCTTTTTTTATTATTGAAAATGACATATATTATACATGTGTATATATTAGGGTGTGTCGAAAAACATCACTTTTTTTTTGTTTTTTTGAGCACCACCAGAAATCGATAGTATATGACAAAACAAAGATTCCGTCAGAAAATCAGCTCTTAAATTCAAGTTCCAGAAGTAGCTCATCTTGACTTTTGATTTCTCATTTAAATAACATGGGAAATAGTATATTACACACCTAGGGAAGTAAAGTAAGAAATGTCTCAGATCACATGTGATTGTTGGCCGAGGTCAACAAACATGTGATCTGAGGCTTTCTTATTTACTTCCCAAGGTGAGTATACTCTTTTTCTCCTTGACGGAGGCGGAAAGCGGCAACTTCGTTTTGCACAGCGGGACGAAAGTTGACGCTTTCCGCCCGGAGGCGAGAAAAAAAATGGTGGCACGTCTAAATACCCGAAGTCAAATCACCCGCGACAAAAAACCGTGACAAAATACCCGCAATCCAAAACACCCGCCACACGGTGTGACGCTTTTTGGGACCAAGACAATTCATCCCGGACAATTCATCCCCGAGACAATTCATCCCCTGACGACTCATCTCCGCGACAGTTCATCCTTTGACAACTCATCACTTAATTCTACTATTCTTAATAGAAATCTAGAAGTTCTTTAATGAAAATCAATTAAAAAAAAAAAAAAAGGAGAAAAAAATCTCTTTGTTTTTTTTTTCCGTAAAAAAAGAGTATCTCAAAGGGGGTCCTTAGACTTAGTGCAATTTTCGACATTTTTTTAAGTGTGGGTATATTCTTTTAATTGCACACACACAAAACTCATGAAAAAAGGGCGCTATTTTCCATACTTTTTTGTATGTGGGTATATTTTTGTAATCGCACATACACAAAATTCGTGAAAAAAAGAGCGCTACTTTTCACACCTTTTAGGTGGATTTTTTTAAAAATCTAGGTATTGTATTTGTCCTCATGGTCGATTTTTCAAGGATTTTTGTCATAACCTATCATGATTGGACAAGTAGAGTTCGAAAATACCATTCGTTGAAAAAATTATATATGTATGTAGGGGAGGGTGGGGCAGAGCGGCCCCCCTGAAATTTTGATCAAAAAAAAAAAAATTTTTTTTTTCGACTAATTACTATAAATCCGATATGTTTGCGCATTTTTACCCCTACGCATGACATTTGGGGCAAAATGGACAAGCCCAAAATTTTGAAAAAGTTATTTTTTCATATTTTTATCGTCAAATTAAAAAAAAATTATTATAATTACACATTTCTAGCCCTACGCATAACACCTGGGGCAAAATGGACCAGCCGAAACTTCCGAAAAAATTATTTTTTCATATTTTTCGGCCGTTTCTCTATGTAAGAGGCAAATTTGGTCACTGAAAATTTATAAAAATAAAATTTTTTTTTTAGTTGATAAGTTTTTGAAATAAAGTAAAACTATAGAATTGATTTTTTTTTATTAAATAACAATTAGTAATTAAGGTAATCGAGAGTGAACGATTTACTAAACTAAAAAATTTTTTTCGAGTGATATAAAACCAAAAATAGTTGTCAAGAGAAAGAAATACATTCTTAATGATGAAAACAATTTAAAAAAAAAAAACACGAAAAATACAATTTTTTTATCACTTTTTGGAGGGGGGCCGCTCTGCCCCACAAAAAAAAATTTTTTTTTTCAGAATTTTGGCAAAATGTCCATAAATTTGTTCGAAATAGGACAAAAGCAATGTGATCTTATGGTTGAAAGCCACAAAAAAAAAATAATTGGCTTAGAGGGGCCGCTCTGCCCCACCCTTCCGTATATACACTAATGGAAGAAATTGAAGGATCAAAAAAAAATTCCAAATTTTTGGGCGATTTTCAACAGGCCCTAACTTTTAGAGAAATGGTCGTACGCGAAATAAAAAAAAAAGGAAATTGTAGCTCCAAGTGTCTCCTTTTTAGATAAGAACTTCAAAATTTTTTAGCGTCAGCGATTTTAGAGTAATCTTAGAAAAACCAGCAACAAAAAAATTTTTTTTTTTTTGGTCTTCGGGCATGGAGAAAATTTTTTTTGCTTAACCACTATGAAGATCGGATACCGTCATTATTCAGCTTTAATTAATTTTTTTATGGACCTTGATACGTCCGCTTCTCGCCGAGATATCAGAGTTCTAATGGAAAAGCATCCTTTTGTCTTTGATTATCGATATCTCAGAAACCAATGATCGCACAAAAAGTTAATGGTGGGTTTTAAAAACTTGAATAAATTTCCTTCAACGATTAGCCATTGCTTTTTTGAAAAAAAAAATTTTTCCTATCGTCACATGAATTTAAAAATGCAACAAAAAAATGGCTTTTCGTGGTTTTTTGGAAAATCAAGCGCTGAAACGAAAATATTGTGGAAATCGATAATGTTAAGTGTGCATTTTACAGTTCCTTAGTCCACAAAAACCCTACAAAGAGCCAGATCAATCCAACCAGCCGTTTTTTTGTTTCACTCGATGAAATTTTTGAAAAAATAAAAGGATCACGTTTTTTGCTCTTTTGAAAGATCATGAGCTTTTCAGAGCAAAAAACGTGATCCTTTTATTTTTTCAAAAATTTCATCGAGTGAAACAAAAAAACGGCTGGTTGGATTGATCTGGCTCTTTGTAGGGTTTTTGTGGACTAAGGAACTGTAAAATGCACACTTAACATTATCGATTTCCACAATATTTTCGTTTCAGCGCTTGATTTTCCAAAAAACCACAAAAAGCCCTTTTTTTGTTGCATTTTCAAATTCATGTGACGATAGGAAAAAATTTTTTTTTTCGAAAAAGCAATGGCTAATCGTTGAAGGGAATTTATTCAAGTTTTTAAAACCCACCATTAACTTTCTGTGCGATCATTGGTTTCTGAGATATCGTTAATCAAAGACAAAAGGATGCTTTTCCATTTGAAGTCTGATATCTCGGCGAGAAGTGGACGTATCAAGGTCCGTAAAAAATAAATTAAAGCTGAATAATGACAGTATCCGTTCCTCATAGTGGTTAAGCAAAAAAAATTTTTTCCACGCCCGAAGACCAAAAAAAAAAAAATTTTTTAATTTGAAAATTTTTTTGTCGTTGGTTTTTCTAAGATTACTCTAAAACCGCTGACTCTAAAAAATTTTGAAGTTTTAATCCAAAAAGTAAACACTTGGAGCTACAATTTCCTTTTTTTTTTCGCGTACGACCATTTCTTTCAAAGTTGGGGCCAGTTGAAAATCGCCCAAAAATTCGGAATTTTTTTTTGATCCTTTAATTTTTTCCATTAGTGTATATATATTTATCAAGTGAGAAAGTGTGATAGTCAAAAAACTTATAACTATAGTATTTTACTGAATTGCCACAACGTAATCGTTAATCGACACAAATTAAATGTGTGATTAACCGTTCGTAGTAATCGTGCATGTTCTGTACTCTACTATTATATTGTATTACTTCATGATTGTATTCACGCGCAAGGAAATATTTCCAGTACATTTCACCTCGATGAACAATAATGATATAATGATTGACAAACAAGCATAAAATATCTCTGCGCGACTGAGTGTTAATAATATTAAAATGCACTTTTAAGTAATCCAAATGTTTATATTGACCTAAAGTAGGGGAGAAGTGCTGCAGTTGTAACAAGGGGCAATTGTAACACTCAATGAAAAACTATTAAAAAAACTAAAAATTATTAGTATTCTGTTTTTAACTTATTCAAAATAGTAAATTATTGATTAGATCAAAGTTTCAGTTATTAATCTTGTTCCGATATCAAAATCTTGAGAATTGTTGAAAATACGCGTGAAAACTTTTTTTTGTACGCTTCACAATTTTTTTAATAACAAATTTGTTTTCTAATGTTATGATGTGAGACTTGTATTAATACTTTAAGAGACATATCAAGAGTATTGTTCAATCGAATTTTATATCAATATACTGATTTTTGTTATTGTAATTAGATTTTTATTCACAATTCAGCGTGAGCGTCAATTCTAACACTTGAACGAGTAGCAATTGTAACGCTCAGAGTCGTGTATGGGATCTGCGCAAACTTCATGCGCCACAAATCTACTCTGGGATAGTGTAATTGTTTGATTGTTTCAATATTTATAAATACTTAATAATTTATGTTAAAGATCCCAATATATGTGATACTATAAGTTTAAATACTTGGCTTTAAGAGTTAATAAAGTATAATGTATTAAGACTGAATAATAAAAGCAATTTGGTGAAAAATATCTATTTCGTTCCGGGTTACAATTACCCCTGCACTGTGTTACAATTGCAGCCCACGCACACCGCCATCTTGGCCCATAAATTTAGTTAAATAAATTGATTTTTGAATAAGTTAACATTGACTTTTTACTAATTAACTAAGTCAGTCACATAAAAGATACTATCAGCTAACTTTCTGACAGTTTTTAAGTTCACTATCCTGAAAAAAAAACAAATGGAATAGAGAAAATAAAATTTTTTGTTACAACTGCAACACCTCTCCCCTATACACTTTTAAATCATCAATACATACGTTTATAAATATCATACACTGTAAAAAGCGTGCACGATGGTGTTAAAAATGGACTCAATTTAACATCACGTGGTATTAAAATAAAAAAATACCGGTGTAGTCGGTATAATTTGGTGGTGTTAAAATACCGCCGTTAACTCGGTGTACGAAAAAAAGTATATATCCGAGATACACATACGAAATAAATATATATCCGGATATATCCGGGCAAATCTGGAATATGTCGCATATGTGCAACATGTATATAAATATATGTCTCATATGTGCAGATTTGCTCAAATATATCCGGATATATATTTTTTTCGTATGGGTATATCGAGGCAAAATTAAATATACTTCTCGCATATGCGACATATTCAGATTTGCCCAGATATATACGTATATATATTTTTTATATACTGGTTAGGAAAAATTAATGTGTATACACAGAAAAAAAGATTTACTTGGTTCAAGTAAAATATTTACTTCAAAATTTTATTCTTGAATGAAGAAAAAATCGTTTCTTGTTTTTAGAAAAGATTCTTGCTTTTAGAAATTTTTTTTTGTTGTTTTAATAAATTTGTATTTTGTTTTGAGACGTTTCTCTTGTTTTAAAAAAACGTTCTTTTTTCGAGAAAATTTAATTTCTGGATCTAATTGATTTGATCTTCATCATAGAAAATGTTCTTCTCTCAAGAAAATTCAGTCTCTTGCTCCAAAATCTTTATGTTTTGTTTCAAGAAAATGTTCTTCTCTGAAGAAAATTTAATTTCTTGCTCCAAAATGTTTTTATTTTGTTACAAGAAAATTTTCTTCTCTCAAGAAAATTTAGTTTTTTGCTCTAAAGCGTTTTTATTATGTTTCAAGAAAATGTTTTCCTCTCAAGAAAATTTACTTTCTCGTTCCAAAGCGTTTTTATTTTATTTCAAGAAAATGTTCTCCTTTCAAAAAAATTGCGTCTCTTACTCCAAAATGTTTTTATCTTGTCGTTAAGAGAAAATGTCTTGAGTTAATACGAAAATGTTTTTAAACTAAGAAAAATAACTTTATAAATCATGAGAAAACTTTCTTGGATCAATAAATTTTTTTTGTCGCAATCAAAAATATAATTTCAGTTAAGCAATAAATCTCTTCAGTTGAGTAAAGAAATTTATTGAGCTAAGAAACTTTTTATTTATCATCGAAAAAATTATTTTTCGATTTCAATATTATTAACAATAACACCGGCACACAAAAAAAAATAAGTTCTCTGCACTTTTGACGAGACCGATTTATTCCCATGTATTTTGACCCGCTGAATCTGAATCCGAGGTCCGCTTAACCCGTACACCCTCAGATTTTTAGAAAACTTTAAAAAACCTCAAAAAATCACAAAAATCGACCGTTTTTTAAATTTGTAAATTTTCTTAACTCTAACTAAGCATGATTTTTATGTATTTCGGTCCTCCGCATACTAACCTGAAGTTTATTTAAAACATTAGCTATTTAAAGTCTGAGTAAATTCCAAAAAACCCCAAAAAATTGCAAAAAAGCAAAAAAATTCTTGGTATTGAGATGAAAAAAATTTTATAGGGCTAAATAAATAATTATTTTCATGTATGTTTATCTGTCACATATAATTCTCGAACATCCATGGCTCATACATCTCTAAAATTTTAAATAAATGGCAAAAATTCCCAAAAAATCGAAAAAAATAAAATTTGTTATAACAAAAATCAATTTTTAAATCGAAATAAATAAAAAAAATCATATTGTTCGATCTGTGATATATATGGGGTATTCCATGCCAAATCGACCACTTTTGAACCTTACCCCTTTAGATTTCGCTGAAAATTTTTTATCTTTTTCTACTCGATGAAAGACGTTTTCCAGAATTTTTTCAAATTTTTTTACCCAACCCAAAAAAAGTTATGAAGCTTTCAAAAAAATGGCTCTTTTATTTTCAAATAGCCATAACTCTCTCAAAAATTGACCTTTCGGGACGTTTTTTTTTTCAAAATTTTTGTTTTTAATTGAATTTTTTGAAAAAATGAATTAAAAAAATTTAACATGATCGCTTCTATGAAATAATCGCGTTTTTTGTGTAAAATCGTTATTTTGTCGAAGTACGTCGTTCTAAATTTTTTTTTTTTTTTTCTCAAAAAAAACTTCAATCAATTTTACAATTATCCCCGTGTATCTCAGAGTGGGCCGATTTTTTTTTCTATTTTTTTTATTTAGTTGAAAAAAAAATTTTCAACATTTTAAAAATGCAGAAATTTTTTTTTTCATAAACATTATTTATATAACATAATTAATGTAATTATATGATTTTAAGGTATTATATTCTCCATATATTGTCCGAATTTACCATTACAATGACTAGGATTAATGATTGATGCAGTTAACATTTAATGACTCAAAAATAATGCAACAAATTATTTATTAATTTCTTCTTTGGCGTTTAAATATTTTACAAATTCTGTATTCATTCGAGTTAGAAAAGTTTTTAACGCACAAACAACCATTTTTGTCGGGAATTACACAGTGTAATTGTAGGAACTCAACAATTACACTGTGTAATTTGTAAAATATTTATACGCCAAAGAAGAAATTAATAAATAATTTGTTGCATTATTTTTGAGTCATTAAATGTTAACTGCATCAATCATTAATCCTAGTCATTGTAATGGTAAATTCGGACAATATATGGAGAATATAATACCTTAAAATCATATAATTACATTAATTATGTTATATAAATAATATTTATGAAAAAAAAAATTTCTGCATTTTTAAAATGTTGAAAATTTTTTTTTCAACTAAATAAAAAAAATAGAAAAAAAAATCGGCCCACTCTGGGATGCACGGGGATAATTGTAAAATTGATTGAAGTTTTTTTTGAGAAAAAAAAAAAAAAAATTTAGAACGACGTACTTCGACAAAATAACGATTTTATACAAAAAACGCGATTATTTCATAGAAGCGATCATGTTAAATTTTTTTAATTTATTTTTTCAAAAAATTCAATTAAAAACAAAAATTTTGAAAAAAAAAACGTCCCGAAAGGTCAATTTTTGAGAGAGTTATGGCTATTTGAAAATAAAAGAGCCATTTTTTTGAAAGCTTCATAACTTTTTTTGGGTTGGGTAAAAAAATTTGAAAAAATTCTGGAAAACGTCTTTCATCGAGTAGAAAAAGATAAAAAATTTTTCAGCGAAATCTAAAGGGGTAAGGTTCAAAAGTGGTCGATTTGGCATGGAATACCCCATATATAAAAAATATTTTGGCCTAAAACATAAAAAAATTTTAATATGCTTCAAAAAATCTTTTTTGCAATTTTTTGGGGTTTTTTGGAATTTACTCAGACTTTAAATGGCTAATGTTTTAAATAAACTTCAGGTTAGTATGTGGAGGACCGAAATACATAAAAATCATGCTTAGTTAGGGTTGAAAAAATCTATAAATTTAAAAAACGGTCGATTTTTGTGTATTTTTGAGGTTTTTTAAAGTTTTCTAAAAATCTGAGGGTGTACGGGTTAAATGGACCTCGGGTTCGGTTTCAGCGGATCAAAATACATGGGAATAAATGGGTCCGGTCAAAAGTACAGAGAACTTATTTTTTTTTGTGTGCCGGTGTAATGTGAAGCAGATAAATACTTGATTAGAGGCATTTTATCAGAGGATAGAACATTTTCTCTATGAGTTATATATTGTAACAAATTGAGAAAAACAATTATCGCTTAACGCAGGAATCGAACCCAGATCGATTCGGCGTCGCGCGAGAGCTTTACCAACTAAGCCATCCCAGCCTCTGCCAAGTTACGTTTCTTTTGCCTACATCTATTAACCCACACTGTCTTTGCAGTCAGTCATATTTTTCAATCTTAAACACAGAATTTAAAATAAAAAGATTTTTGACAATAATTTGGAAAAATGTTACATTTTAGCAAAATACTGAACAGATTATATGAATTTTTCATAAAACAATTTCGATCGAAATTTTAAGATTCTTATATCGATATAAGAATATTAAAATTTTTAATAAAAAAAAATTCGGTTAGAAAAAAAATTACAAATTTATTTAATTATATAAATTAGTTAACTTATTACAAATAATATAATTCAATTATTTAATTTTAATTTATTTCGATAAAAAATGTGGACTCGGTATCAATTTACTATGCTAGTGCGAGAAAGAGAGAGTAAGTTAGAATTCATTTCTTAAGAACAAAATTTTCTTCAGCCAAGAAAATTTACTCTATGCTCAAGTCGTTCATACAGCTTGTCTGGAGAAACTATATTACCAACAGAAGAACAGAATTTTGTTGGTACAAAGAATTTATTTTCTTCAATCAAAAGATATTGTTATTGAATGAAGTAAATTAAGCTTCTTGTTTTAAAAAAAAAATTATTTATCTTAATAAATGTATTAACTTCGGATAAATAAGTTCACTTTTAATACAAGTAAATAGCAAATCTTGGATGAATAAAATTTTTCTTGAATTGAGAAAATCAAGTATCTTGAATTAATAAATAAGTATTTTAATTCAATCGTAAAAGAGTTTTGACTTAAGAAATGATTTATTGACGTAAGATTTAAAATTCAAGTAAATTTAATACTTGCTTGAAGAAAATTCTGGCCTTCCTTCTTTGACCCAAAAATTTTCTTGACTCAAGAAAATTTATATTCAGCGAAGATACACGGAAAGAAATGTATGGTGCTTATCGCCATACTATTATTATAGTATTGCAGCCAGTACCATAAGTATGGCGTTATCTACTATACTGTATAGTACAAAAATTTTAGCGTAGTTTACATGTCTGTATAGCGGGATAGACAATGTCAGTATGGGCTTGAGTCCCATACTACATTGAAGAAACGGCAATGCCACTAGGCTGCGTTACAATAGATCTTTGTGGAGTAGTCAATACACTATCGGATTACCATTAATACTGCGTAAATGTAGTTGCTAATTTTTTTATATAATCTTTATTAATGTCAATAATGCTGTACATTAATCAAATGAAAAAAGAAATCATAATCAAATAAATTTGAAAAAGAAATGAATACTTATTTTCTTATTCATCTTTTAAATTTTACACAAACTAATGCCTCATAATTTAAAAACTAATTTTTATAAAAGATATATTTTTATTATTTAAAGCGATCAATATATTTCAGAACATTTTTATCATATTTTAATTTCCACTGAATCCCATCGAGAATTTTTAATTGGTATGAATTGATTTCAATCGAGAATAAAAAACAACATATTATTTATACTGAAAATAATTAATATTAATAATGACATAGATTTATCATTAATATTATGTTCTTATATATTTCTCTTCTTATAAATATTGGGTTTACTCTTATAATATTTATAGATAATATATTTAAAACTATAACCAAACATAACCTATGTTTTGACTTCAATAAACTTTGGTACTACTACAATATAAGCATACGTAATTTTACAATATTGAATAGGGTTATCTGCCAGAAGCATTGTGGATACCACCAAGCAGTATGGGCCTGACGCCCATACTGGCATGGACTCATACGCCGTGATTATTGTGAATGTTACCATTTCCGTATGGTCAAATCATCTATACATGCAATTTTTAAACGAATGAAAAAATCCTTGCTACCATACAGTATGGTGGAATCGACCATACAGCATAGTGCTATCCGCGAAAAATTTTTTTCCGTGTACGTTGAACGATGTTGATTTTATTCAGGAAAAAACTTTTTTTTAAAATTTTGTCGCCAACCCCGGGGATCTTATTATATCTGCTCAGATATAATCATATACACGTCTCATTTTTATAGAAAATTGTTTAAATCCGGTCAAATCTGCGCAGATTTCGTAAGATCTGATCTGATTACTATATCTAAACTAAATACAACAATTAACATAAACAGATCTTAATATATCTGCTCAGATATAATCATGTATGCATTGTATTTTTATTGAAAATTGTTCATATCTAGTTATTTACACTCACGCGATCGCATACGTGGGTCACCGCAGTGGATAGCATCAAAGACTTTGAATGGGAAGGCAGGTTCGAGCCTAGCAGTCACCGGGATTTTTCCATCAATCATAATCATGTACAATTCCTCTAAGTAACGTTCCCAATATATAAGACTACATTTCGGATCGAATTAAAACTATATATAATTATATATGGCCAGACATGAACTTTTTTCCCGGGTAGTATCAGCTTAAATGAGTCATAAATGAATAAAGTATTGACTCGCTAAGTTTATCCATATAATTCTCAAATTTAACTCTTAGTTTAATATTATAGAAAAATCATAACTAATCGACGGAAAAAAATTTCAACGTTTTATTATGTGCCGCTCAGGTATACTTCCCAGATAGCAAAATGACGTCTTGATGAGTTCTGAATGAGTTCCTATTTATGATTTGGACGTCTTAAAAACACGTTAAAGAAGTCTTTAAGAAGTTCTCAAGATGTCGAATGCGCCACCTAGCGAACTCAGTAAGACATCTTTAAAAGTTCTCAAAGAGTTCTCAAAGAGTTCTTTTTTCTGACTCCGCAAATAAGACTTCAGAATGAACTTACCATGACGTCTTAAGGAGTTCCTAATTTTGACTTCATTTTGACTTCAAAAAAGTTAAAAAAAGAATACATTTAGACGTCACAAAACTGACGTCTTATTTATGAAGTCTTCAAGAACTCTTACTTTAGAGTTCTTAAAAATGACACCTTTAAGAAGTCATTATAAGACTTCTTGAAAACTCCTTCAAAAATACGTCGTAAAGCAGTCATTCTGACTTTCATGCTGTCTGGGTTGGTTATTATTTTGATTTCAGTAATCTTCACTGCCATGGATGCATCCTTGGCAGACTTTTTTACAGATGAAATCTGTTTTTAGGCTGATTTTATACTCAAATATATGCAGTGAACTGTTTATAATCATTTTTGCACATTTAAAAGTCAAAAACCCTCAGAGTGTACTATGGTCACATTAAAACGATGAACAGAATCCGAGTTATTCCTGACTATTCTACCTACATTAAATCACATCAATGTTTAATGTCTTCCTTAAATGCAATGAGAAAAACGATTCACAAATTCAAGGTAATTCATTTACATACCGGAAAAATTTTGAATTAAGCGAAAATTTGTTGAATCAAATGTATCTATTTCTTCAATTAGAGTAAATCACAATAGTCTTATAAATCAGGAACGATAATTTATTCGATTTAATAAAATATTCTATTGCAATTGTATATCTAGCTATAATTAATATTACTACAATATACATAAATATCAAGCCGACGTTGTTTTATATCAAAATCATCATCTAACTTCTCGTCCTTAACTTTTACTGTTGAGGCTTTTTCATGCCCACTCAACAAAAAATGTTAAACCTTTTAAGAACATGCATAATTTACTCAGTAGATTTCGTGACCAGTAATAACAAAAACAATATTTCATTTACAAATGACAATAGATTAATGCAGGATAAATAATGAAATGATCTGAAATATACATTTGTATTCATCTATATATATATATATATATATATATATATATATATATATATATATATATATATATATATATATATATATATATATATATATATATATATATATTGAAAAAGCTCTCTGAATAACAATGAAATATGTTTTTTTTTCTTTATCAAGACCATTTGAATTCATATATTTTATTTTGTTTCATCATTTTGTTCTCGAGTATAGTCCATTCTCCGATATATCTGGAAAAGACGAGAACATTCGTTAGCTGAATGTTCTCCTTTCAGTAGCTGGAATAACATGGAAGACTTATTTTATCGAGTAAATGGTCCAGGACTACAACATACTCTTACGAGTATGTGAAATAAAAAAAATAGAAAAAAAATTATAGGAATTCTCGGACGGTATCATTTTTTTGACGAAAATAATCATGTAATAATCTAAACGGCATAATAATAGACCATCTCCCTTTTTTAAACTACCTTCATGTAGTTTTATAGTTACCTATTGTATTACTGATGATAATGCTCTTTTTTTTCCTTGTATTATTTGTTTTTACACATTTTTCTTAGTATAACTTTATATTCTTTTTTATATGTTTTTTTTTTTTTATAATCATGATAATAATGTGATTGATGAAAATTAATTACTGTCAATTGATACCGAGATGATGAACTCAATGATGAAAGTTATTGAATCATGATCTGCTATTGTGTTATTGTAAAAAGTAACTATATTTTAAAATATGTTTATTTTTAATTAAAATTAAATTATTAGGGAATAATTATGCGTTAATTATTATTCAAGTCATCGATATACCCAATAAACTTGTGTATTCGGGTTTTTTTTAATGAATATTTAATTTTAATTCACAATCTCGGAATATAAAAATTGATTTAGTTGTTGTCATTCAATTGGAAAGAGAATAAATATTACCTGAAATAGATTTCAAAGAATTCAACTGTTAAAATATTGAATAAATAACTTTTTTAAACCGTCAAAGAATGATTTATATTGTTGACAGTCTTGGCAGTCTTGTAAGCCTGCTGTCACTTATATACTAAAATACCATTTTAATCAATTTGTTTTGCAATTTTAAAGTTTATTAGAAAACACCACTTTTTCGAAATTCTTTAGAAAATGATATCTCTCGAACGACAAATCCGATTTTGATGATTGAGACGGCATTCGACGCATTATATTGAGTTTTAGATCTGATTACATTTGAAAATCAACTCGGGTCAAAAATAAAACCTGGTTCAGGCTCACTTCGCCTTATTTTCTTTTGAAGTTATCGATTTGCCGACGATTTTTCGATAAGATCACGACTTTTTCGACTAAAATTAAATCTTTTTCAACTTTTTGAATTTTTTTCATCTCAGTTTCAACTTATTTCAACTTGTTTGTATTTTTTAGTCTTATTTTGAACTTATTCGTCCTTACTTTGAATACGATAGTCATTCACCTTACTTTTAATTAGCTAAACCAAGTCTAAAAAAAAGTTATTTATTCGCCTTACTTTCACTTTAATATATAAAAATTATTTCACCGTAGTTTTGACTTTTTCGCCTTACACGCTGAGAATTTTATGGCAATGATTACTATCTCATGGTGGTAAAATTAATTTTTTTTTCGCGATAGCTATTAATCTCGAATTTATGGTAAGGTTTACAATATGATATGTTAATAATTAAAATACACGATGGTAATAGTTATCATCGTGGGTGTTAAATTAGTATAATAATCATTATCACAAAAATCGTAGCTATTAACATATCACATAACAAATATGACAATCACTCAATGATATCATTCACAATATGTATATATATGTATAGATATAGATATGTATCTATATTAGGGTACTTCAAAAAAGAACTTTAATTTTTAACTTCCCGCTAAGAAAATTGTAAATTTTCAAAAATTCGGGAAGTTATTGGTTTCGGTCCGATTTACAAAAATCGAATTTTCATCAGATGTCGACGTTTTGAGGTCCTAGGAAGCTATTCTGACTAATTTCAAGATGATGTCCGAGTGTATGTATGTATGTATGTACGTACGTAACTACGTATGTAAATACCTGTATTTTTTGAACGGATGAACCGATTTTGAACTTTAAGGTGTCATTCAGCGCGGCTTGTCAATACCTTGAAGCTGTAAGAAAATTGAGTTTGATCGGTAGGGTTCGTTCAGAGATATTCCAAAAATAAAGTTTTTTCAAAAATGTTTTTTTTGGATAACTTTTAATGTGCTTGATGGATTGATCCAAAAATGGACTGGGCTCTAGAGCTTTATAAGCCGCGTCGAATGCCACCTCAACGATCAAAATCGCTTCATTCGTTCAAGAGAAACCGTTGTCGAAAGAATTAAAAAATTTTTTTTTTAGTTTTTTTGAAATATCTCAAAATCGACTGGAGAAATCAATTTCAAAATTTAATCAACTTTAGAGCTTGATAAAACGCGTCGATTGCCACCTCAATTGTCTCAATCGGTTTATTCGTTTGAGAGATATCGTTGGAGAAAAAATGGTAAAAAACGTTTTTTTTCGAAAACAACAGCATACAAACGTATTTTCGAGCTCGAAGAGCTCGAAAATGTATTCACAATAATGTTTTCGAGGTTCTTGAGCTCGAAAACAGCAGGAAGTTTTGGGGCTGGCCCGCAGGGTCAACTGACAGACCGATTTTTAACTTTCCGCTAAGAAAATTGTAAATTTTCAAAAATTCGGGAAGTTATTGGTTTCGGTCCGATTTACGAAAATCGAATTTCCATCAGATGTCGACGTTTCGAGGTCCTAAGAAGCTATCCTGACTAATTTCACGATGATGTCCGAGTGTATGTATGTATGTAAATATTCATAACTCTTGAACGGATGAACCGATTTTGATCGTTGAGGTGTCATTCGGCGCGCCTTGTTAATGTCTTAAAGCCGTAAAAATTTGAACTTAATCGGTAGGGTGCGTTCAGAGATATTTCAAAAATAAAATTTTTTCAAAAATGTTTTATTTGGATAACTTTTAATTTGCTCGATGGATTGATTCCAAAATCTAATCAGCTCTAAAACTCTATAAGCCGCGTCGGATGCCACCTCAACCATCAAAATCGGTTCATTCGTTCAAGAGAAACCGTTGACGAAGGAATTCAAAAAAAATTTTTTCCTTGGTTTTTTTGAAATTTCTCAAAAACGGCTAAATAAATCAATTTCACAATTTGATCAGCTTCAGAACTTGATAAAACGCGTCGATTGCTACCTCAACCATCAAAATCGGTTAATTCGTTCGCGAGATATCGTGAGAGAAGGAAATGCTAAAAAATGGTTTTTTACAAAACAATGGCATACAAAAGTATTTGTGAGCTCGAAGAGCTCGAAAATGTATTCACAATAATTTTTTCGAGCTCAACGAGCTCGAAAACAGCGGGAAGTTTTGGGGCTGGCCCTCAGGGTCAACTGACAGACCGATTTTTTTTTCGCTCTCACCCCATAAAACGTTAGTGGGTGCCGAGAAAAAAATCCTCCTAAAAGATTGGCTCCCTAGCCCAACTCTAAGAGGTCGCTATTTAAATTTTAATTTCCCATCTGATTAACATGTAAAAATTTATTTTTTCATTTAAAGTGTGAGTACTCGTACGCTGATCAATATTTTTCGAATTTATTCATAGACCTTTAAAGCTGAGTCTTCAAGCTTTCCAAAACCCTGTGACAAGTCATAATTACCATTATTCAAATGTCAATTAAAGCTATGTGAAAAGTATCGATTTTGTATTTTAAAATGAAATTGTTAATTTTCGATTTTTTTGTTTGCTAGCTTCAATTGGGGATAATTATTACTTGTCATAAGGTTTTGGAAAGCTTGAGAAATCAACTTTGAAGATTTTCTCAAGCTTGTTTGAATATAATGGAAACCTAAACATGCAAACATGCAAATAACCTTCTCAATAAGACAATTTATAGATAAATTGAAAAAAATATAGATAGCCCGAACTGGGAATCGAACCCAGACCAATTCGGTATCGCTTGAGAAAAATAAATCTAACACCCATCGCTATTTCAAAAGCCTGTGACTTGGTCAAAAATAAACCAAATGGCAATTTTTTTTTCATTTTCTTTGTTTTCAGGTCTTGTTTTTAAAAAAAATTACAATGAAACTATTTATAGGTATCTTCAATTTTTTTTCACTTTTTTTAGAAAAATTCAAATTTTTTCGAGGATTACCACTTTCAATAAATTTTTCCGTCTCGATTCTTCAAAGTCTGACGTCATCTATAAATCCTCAAAAATTTCCAGGGTGATGTTTTGTAAAATAAGCCCAACTGGGCAAAAATTTTTGTTTCCATTGATAAAAAAAAAATAGAAGGAAAAGTCGGCCCACTCTGGGATTGGCGGGAAAGATTGCAGAATTAATAAAAGTTTTTTTTTAGAAAACAAAAAAAAAAATAAAAAATGACATACTTTGAGAAAATCACGGTTTTTCTCAAAAAATCCAAAAATTTCATAGAGTTTAACATCTTAAAATTTTGTTGTATTTTTTTCTGAAAAGTACATTTAATGACAAAATTTTTGAAATAAAAACGTCCCGATTAGTCAATTTTTGAAGAAGTTATAGCTATTTGATAAAATAAAAGCCTTATTTTTAAAAAACTCATAACTTTTTTTTGGCTGAGTAAAAAAATTTGAAAAAATTGTAAGAAACGTGTTTGATGGGGTAAAAAACGAGAAAAAATTTTCAGCCATATCTAAAGGGGTCGGGTTCAAAAGTGGTCGATTTGGCGTGAAATGCTCCAGATACCCGGGAAAAAAAGTTCTTATATGATCATTAGACTGGGCCAAAAAAATTGACTATTTTTTTATTTCTTAGCTATATCGAGAATATTATTCAGAATGACAAAAAAAAAAAAATTTTATGACAGTTTGAGCCCTCAATATTAAATTCAAGAGGTCTATCATCGCTATTTTTAATTGAAATTAATAATTTGATATTTTATGTCAGAACTACTAAAACATTTTTGTAAAAAAAATTAATTACCATTTATTCTTATGTAAAATTAAATTCCCTACAAGAAAGGTCTGATTGAAATTTTTCGTCAGACAAGCCGTTTTCGATTAATTAAGCTTAATAAATTGATATATTTTTTCGATTTAATATTTTTACTTTTGAATTTTGTAACTGACGAATCAATAAATATCTAAAAAAGATCATGAAAGATTTTCGAAGAAAATTTAATGCTCTACAAAAAAGGTCTCTTAACATTTTTTGCTAAATTCACTCCTTCGAAAGTTATTCAGGTTATTAAAATCGTTTTGACTCAACTTCAACCTTAAATAACTTTCGAAGGAGTAAATTGAGCAAAAAATGTGTCATGATCTTTTTTAGATATTTCTTAAGCTTAATTAATCGGAAACGGCTTGTCTGACGAAAATTTTCAATCAGACCGTTTTTGTAGGGAAATTAATTTTACATATGAATAAGTGGAAATGAATTTTTTTTACTCCAATGTTTTAGCAGTTCTGACGTAAAATATCCAATTATTAATTAAAATTAAAAATAGCGATGATAGACCTTTTAAAATTAATATTAAGAGCTCAAACTTTCATAAAATTTTTTTTTCTAGTCATTCTGAATAATATTCTCGATACAGTGAAGAAATAAAAAAATAGTCATTTTTTTATGGCCCAGTCTAATGATCATACATAAATCATATAAAATCATATAAAGTTTTATAATGAAATTGGTCTTATAAAAACTTATATGACTTCATAAAATCTTGTATAATCATATAAAGTTATATATACCCGGGAAAAAATGATTTTACCTAATCATATATACAATTACTTATATATGATTAGATCTTAAAATTGGCAGGATCTGATGATATATTATTGTATATAATCACGCATGAACAAAAAAACAAAAGAAAAGAAAGCACCCATCGGTTAACTGCTATTTTGCCAAGGGGTCACCCATCCAACTAATGTGCTTCTTCAATGCTGCTCAACTTTGATGATCGCTCTATTGCCATCTGCGTCTCTAGTCTGCTTTACTCTGACAAGTATTTAACAATCTATAGCCATTACTTTAATTAAATGATCAAATTGATACGTCCTACATAAATAGTGCACCAAATATGATCAAATTTCATCACATTTATGTTTTATTTAAAATTATAAGTTAATAAAATTATGTAAATTCTTATAAGAATTTTATAAGATCGTATGAGCTTTCATATGGGTTACGCGACCGGAGATGCGAAGACAATAGATCCGCGACAATTGATCCTTGCGACGATTGATCCGCCGATAAAATATACTCACACACATATATATGTAAAAAATTACGCCCTTTTTTCACTAATTTTGTGTGCGTGTAACATAAAAAATATAATCACATACAAATTTTTCACATTTATATGTGTGTGAGTATATTTTATCGGTGGATCACTCGTCGCAAGGATCAATTGTCGCGGTTTTACTGTCGCGGATCAATTGTCCTCGGATCATCGGTCGTGTCACCTTTATATGATCATATATAATTATATATAATCATATAAAACTTTATCTAGTAATTTTATAAAGTTACATATAACTTTATATAAAATCATATCAATTTTTATAAAGTCTTTACAAGAGTATATTAATTCTTATGAGAACTTTATAAGATCATATAAGCTTTTATGTAATCATATATAATTTTTATGTATTTCTTATATGATCATATATAAACTGTATATGAACATATATGTTTATATATGATCATATAAAACCTTTTTTTCGGGTATATCCAAATAATTTCTAATCTTCAAAATGGAGAAAATTTTTTCTTTATCTGAGTCGAATATTTTTGCGTTTTTCGACTTTATGACAATCATTCCCATCGGGGACGGTAATACTTGCCATACAAATTTGTAATGATTACAATCACGAGATAGCAACTACTACCATCACTGTATTGTGAAAAATATCATCGAGTGAGTGTAATGTTTGTCATGTGATATATTAATAGCTACTATTTTTGTGGTAATAATTATTATACTAATTTAACACCCGCGATGATAACTATTACCATCGTGTATTTTAATTATTAACATATCATATTGTGAACCTTACAATAATTATGAGATTAATAACTATCGTGAGAAAAAAATTAATTTTACTACCATGAGATAGTAATCATTACCATGAAATTCTCAGCGTGTATATGCTTGGATTAACATAGATCCACATAGTTCTAAAAAGATCTACGTAAATCTGTGTAGATATTTATAGATCTACAACGATTCACGGAGATTTACATATAAATATTGCATTTATTATCCTAATGTACCTGATATAAGGTAGATCTACGATGATTTTCACAGATCTATGTATATCAGCTACATTGTATCTAAATAGATCTACGTAATTCTAATGATACATAAAACAATGTGTGTTTGCGTATTACCTGAGTAATTTTACGTAGATCTGCTCTGATCTACATCGATCTATGAAGATCTAATTCAATTTTTCACAGAGATCGGTTAAAACTAAATAAAAAAATTTCTAATGTCTTTTTGACGAGGTTAGAAGTTAATATTTCAATGCAGAGTACGCTTGTATAATTAATAAATGAAAAATTACTTTACTTTTTGTAAAAAAAATTTTAAAAAATCTGTCTATCGGTAGACCCTGCGGGCCAGACCCAAAACTTCCCGCTGATTTCGAGCTCCTTGAGCTCGAAAACATTGTCGTGAATACATTTTCGAGCATTTCGAGCTTGAAAATACTTTTGTGTGCCATGGTTTTCGAAAAAAAAACGTTTTTTAACGTTTATTTCTTCAACGATATCTCTCGAACGAATTAACCGATTGAGATGGTTAAGCCGGCGATCGACGCATTTTATTAAGTTCTAGAGCTGAGTAGATTTTGAAGTCGATCTTTCAACTCGTTTCTAAGCAATCAATATAAAACTAAAAAAAAATTTTTGTTTTCGTAATGAGAAAATATTTTCGAAAAGTTTATCTCCAAAAAGCTCTTACGATTGCCGCCTTAACAATTCAAATCGATTCATTAGTTAAAAAGTTATAGACCGTTCACACACACACACACACACACACACACACACACACACACACACACACACACACACACACACACACACACATACAGACACTCGGACATCATTCTGAAAATAGTCAGATTAGCTGCCTAGGACCTCAATGCGTCGACATCTGATAAAAACTCGATTTTCGAAAATCGGGGTGCAAACAATAACTTCCCGAATTTTTTGAAAATCATCGATTTTCTTAGCGGGAAGTTAAAAAAGCTGTAATGAAAGGCACTTAAACATAAATTCAGTGAATGGTGAATTTCAAGCGTGAGTTAGTAAGATTAAGACGACAGTAGATCAAAGCTTAAAAGAACAGGTGGCCCTTTAGAGTAATTTCTCCTCTTGGAAGAGTGCGAATCCAATAAAAATGGTGGGCACTGAAGAATAAAGCTATAACACGAGCTTGAGCGAATCCAATGGTTATGCTTCTTGTGCGCAGTGTAGAGGAACAAAAAAACAATTTTAAAAAAATAAAAAGATAAAAAAAATATGATAAAATAAAGTACAGTTAAGTAGATCGAGATAAAGAAATATAAAGATGAAGATAAAGCGAAAGATGGAAAGAACAAGAAAGATAATAAAAATATAGATGGATAGTAGATGAAGGTATGTACTCTCTAGATGGTCGTGCTCCAAGTTTCATGCAGAAATAATGGCAAGAGCGTGAAGCAAAGTGACGACGCAATAAGAAAAGGTGTAGAGTTGAAACAACGAAGAGGAAGACCTAAAAGCTGAGCTGAAGGAGAGAATACCGAACAGCACGTGTGTCGATGAATCCACTATTCGGCTCTCAAAACTACACGGTATACTCTGCAGACGACAACGGTTGAATGGTGAAGTAGGCGGAGACAAAGTACACCCCGCACTAGTAGTAGTGATATACTTTGGTCGGACATGCAATTAGTAGTGGTTGCGTGACTATGGTCAAACTGTTGGTTGAATAAACGTGTGTGTAGTTGTAGTTTTAGTATAATACTTGTATAAAAGTAGTAATCAGTAGTAGTACTAGTAATAGTAGTAGTGGTTAAAGTACTTGTTCTTGGTGTTATACTAGTGTAGTAGTAGGAGTAGTAGAAGTAGTAGTATGGTATGATACTCGTGCCAGATCCTGATACCGTCTCAGCCGACTTGTTTTCCAGCTCCAGCTTTGGTACACGATTTTTAAAAACTTAGCTAATTCATATATATTTTATAACCTACAGCCCACTAAAATTTTATATAAAAATACAAATTACATCAAGGCTTGCTGAAAACCACCAGCCGTAACTATTATTTATGCTTCTATAACAACTAGTAATTTATATATCATAAATGTTTTTAAATTATAGACTTAAGCATTCAACTTTATGATATTAGATTTTCATTGTATTTTATCAGTTTAACAGCATTTGTATTGTCGACTCGTACAAATTTATTAAACAGTAAAGTAAAGTAGATGAATTATTGAGATTAAAAAATTCGTTTTCCCAATTATTTTTTAAGTTGAAATATTACTTGGAAATTTTATTTATATAACTTTTGAAACTAAAACGTGTTATTTGTCGTCAACATTTTTTTAGGTAGATTTTTTAAAAATCTAACTTGTATTTGTCCTCATGGTCGATTTTTCAAGGAATTTTGTCACAAGCTATCATAATTAATTGAGTAGGATTCAAAAATACCATTCGTTAAAAAATTTATATGTATATATATATAAATCTTTGCCGTTGATATTTAGACCACCATTATAAAGTATTTTATGGTTTGAAGTTGATAAATTCATGATTTTATTAACATAAAATTTAACATTGACGCCGTTAGTAGTGATATCGTTCTGATTCACAAGGCCAAAAATTTAACACTGTGCGCCGTGTAACTTTGAAACCGGCGCTGTTGAAATTTTCACACCAAATCTTTCTTACTACACCGGGGACCGTGAATTTTTTGAAGTGTATCATCATCAAAATAGCAATCATCTAAGCGTTGAGTGATATTCATCACAGCACAGTTGAACAAAGTGAAAATTACATGTAGACAAGCTTCAGACTGTAACACCAGTATTTAAATTCTTTATTAGTTTAGATAGTAATTATTATTTGGGTTGATGATAATTATTACCATCACGTTATTGAGAATTACGATGTCAATGATAGTTATAATTAGTTAAGACAATAAAAGTTATAATTTCTGATTATCATCAATAATCGTAGATTTTATCATATGTTGGTAGATACTACAATTCAGATTATTTGTAAGTAAGTGAAGTGATATTCACTGCTATCGAATTCAGTTCAAAAATTTTACTGTAACTAAATGACAAATTTTACTACACTGAAAAAAAGATTTATTTGAGCCAACTAAGATTTATTTGAGCCAAAGATATCGTATATTTGCATATGGCCAAATAAATATTTAATTGTGAGAAAGATATAATAGATTTGAGTAGTTTAATATCGTGAAATAAGTGATTTATTTGTGGTAAAAAAATAATCCAATTGCTACAAATAAATAAGGGCTTCAATTATATGTATAGTATCGCAAAATTTTAGGTTATTTGTCACAAATTTAATATCTTTACCACAAATATATAATTACTTACCACAAATAAATTATATATTTCGGTCAAATTATAAAATTATTTGAATCAACTGTCATATTTTGTTATACCAAATACATTTATTTGTCATTAAGAAATATTTTTAAAAAAGCCACAAATCAATTGATTTATTTGGGACAAATATTTCTTTTTTTCAGTGTATGAAATTCTCTCTATGCATAGTTCATCTAATAATTCCTAAAACCCAGTGTAATACGTTAGAGTTGACAATGAGAGCTGTGAGACATTAAAAAGTCGAAATATGCACACACAGGTGGTGTTGTTAATTTATCAATTCACAATAACTTAAATTAAAAATTAAATACTAAATATTGATTTTATTCAAAACCGTGTGATGGATGGTGGCGTTTAGGTCTATCCTATTTATAATTTTATGTTAACTTCAGTGTTAGGTATGAGACAGGGTGTGTTAAAGGTGACTCACTGACGATTCCACCGACTTACCTGGGATGAAACCTAATATTTTTCGGAGTCTAATGAATTTTTCATTTGTTAAAAATTTTTAGTGGTGGATTAACGGCTTAATTACTTTCAAAATTCCGTGAATAACCTTCAATTAATTTACCAATTAATTAATTGCTGCGTAAATTTTATATGTCTGTGTGTGCTTGGTTCAAACATCGAAATCGCGGCTCATACGTCTCCATCACCATGAACCTTTCGAATTTTTTGAAAATATTCAATTTTTTTAGCGGGAAGTTAAAAAATCTAGTCTTAAAATTTTATGTTTCATTTCTATACAAATACAGTGAAAATTTATAAATTGCTCGATCATCGCAATTAATATCATTTGAATTGCCAAGATTATTGAGATTTCTTTGATAGATATATGAACCTTCAAAATAAAACTAACTATTAAGTCCATGGTTTGGCAGAGTGGTACAGTCTTAAATTTCCTGTCAGATCTGATTTTACGGTATTATTACCGTGTTTAACCGTGGCATTACCGAAAACTAGTGCAGTAACTCTGCAGTAATTTTTGAAAAACTAAGGTAAATTATGAGAAATTTTCCGTGATTTCCGCAGAATCTACTGTATCTTACCAGAATCTACCGTAGAGTTACCGTACTCGTTTTCGGTAATACGGTCGTAAAATACGGTAATGATACTGTAAAATCAGATCCACCTGAATATACCACAAAGCCCGCGGAATTCTCTCCGATAATTGTTGTGGAAAATTAACCTTAACTTATATGATGATATAAGTTTCAAACTATTTTAATATACTTTAAAAAGTCTAAAGATGATTGAAAGTGAGTGAGGTACCCGAAAAAAATCGAGCGCCAATAGAGCACCCTCAGCGCTTTCGCTCTTAAGTTGTGCAATAGGCTGAAACTTAGATCATCATACAGAAAATTTATCAAGCAATAATTATAATACACCATAAAGTTGATTTCTTAGTATGTTATTTTAAAAATGAATAATTTATTTGAGGGAAGCACTGATGTCAATCAATCAAATGACTTCTTGTGATCACGATAACTCCTGAATGAAATGGCGTACGGACCTATTGCTTTTTTTTTAGCATTAGTGTGGTGACTACAAAAACCCATTCGTAAATCACTATCTAACTTTTTTTTGTTTAACTGTAATTAATAAAAACTTGTAATTTACAAAAATATTACCTGCCATTTTTATTTGTACTCTGTTATTATTTTCATCCTTTTGCTTTCGATCAACTACTGGCAGCAGTACTAGCGTTACAGTGGGATCGGAAAAAAGCAACATCAACAACAAAAAGGCGGGATATTTAAAAAATAATTTTCAATAAAAAAAAAAAAAAAAAATTTAACTGAAAATAAGAAATAAAAAAATCGAATAAATCGTTTTAAAGTTGACTTAGCATTCATAATGAAAAAAAATTAATTAATGTTACAAAATAAAAGTAATGATAAAAAATAAAATAAGCGATTGAGGTGTGCATTTATCGATTTTCCAACATTTTTTATTATTATTATTATTATTCTTTTTTTGTTAAATGCTCAGGGGGTTATCTCCGGTAGTCCGACTCTACCGAGGGCCTCACCTGAGCGCCAAATCGTTACTGCTGTGATACTTCATCAACAAGATGATCAGCATGCGCAGCAGGCCAAGTTTCATGGCCTAAATAGGCGGAGGGACCCGAGGAAAACAGCCTTTTGCATCCGCGATGCCAGAAACTCAACTTGCGCTGAACAAGTTAGAATTCTAGCGAGTGCAGGCACAAACGACTGCTTCATCCCTTCTAGGACGCCAACAATGAGTCCGACAAGTTTGACATGGTAACCTGGGTGAAGTTTGCCAATTTCAAACAGGAGATCCTGATATATCTGGTGTTTGTGCTCTTCTTTGACCGTGATGTTATACTCAGCAGGTGCTGAGAACTCGATGACATAAATGTCACGAGTGGTTTTATCGAGGAGCACAATATCAGGTTTGTTGTGATCTATTTTCCGAGTTGTTGTGAATAGCACGTTCCAATTAATATGGCAACGGTCATTCTCAACAACTTGCGGAATATCTCCTGGCAGATAAGGCAGCACTGGTGTTTTATCGATACCGTGCGTATGTCTTAGATGGTAGTAAAGTACTCGCAGAGCATCATTGTGACGCTGAATGTATGCATTTCTTGCCAACACAGGACATGCTGACAAGAGATGCATAAGCGTCTCAGGATGTTGCTTACACACCCTACACGATGTGTCGGGTAGCTGCATCTGGAGTACTTTCGCACGGTATTCGAGGGTATTGATTACACCATCTTGGCAGGCAAATATATATCCTTCGGTCTCGGACATCAGGCCAGCTGACTTAAGGAAGGAAAACGTCAGCTGGGTGGACAAGCCATGGTCACGCACGTGTTTAAAGAACACGCTGTGCATGGACTCGTCCATGTGTGTACTGAGCAGTTTTTGCTGCTCAGCATTCCTGACGACACTCTTAAATTCCTCCTTAGGGAGTTCAATAAGAGGATTGACTCTTCCGAGACCGAGGGATTTCGCCGCGTACCTTGCTGCCTTATATAAGAACGCTCCCTTCTGCAGATTCTCATGACTATGAACAATCTGCATAAGGAAGTCGTTCTCATCTGCAGTGAAATTGACAACTTCGTATGTTAGACCCAAAACCAAACGATCGTGTAGACACTCCAAGCTCTGTAGACCTCTCCCTCCGATGTGCCGGGAAAGGTATAATCTGGTGACTGAGGACTTAGGGTGCATGCTCCGATTGATATTCATGACTTTGCGTGTCTTGATATCGAGATCTCTAAGCTTTTTTCGGGTTCATTTGAGGACACCGAAAGAGTAGAGAAGCACTGGGACAGCGAGCATGTTCGTTGCGGAGATTTTGTTCTTTCCGGAAAGTTCTGATGACTAGATTTTCCGAAGTCTCCGCCCATACTCGCTGCAGAGAGTCGTTTTGATTTTCGAGACGTCCTGCATAGGACTTCCGTCAATCCCTAGGTATTTGTACGATTCTCCGGCGTCAAGATGGTCAATGACGCTCCCATCTACTAACTCGATATCTTTGCGCAAATCAAAGCACTTACCCTTCACCAAGGTATCATTATTATTATTATTATTATTACTTCTTTTTTAAGTTAAATGCTCAGGGGGTTATCCCCGGTAGTCCGACTCTACCGAGGGCCTCACCTGAGCGCCAAATCGTTACTGCTGCGATGCTTCATCAACAAGATGATTAGCATGCGCAGCAGGCCAAGTTTCGTTGCCTTAGGAGACGGAGGGACCCGAGAATAACAGCCTTTTGCATCCTCGATGCCAGAAGCTCAACTTGCGCTGAACAAGTTGGTATTCTAGCCAATGCAGATACAAAAGACTGTTTCATCCCTCCTAGGACGCCAACAATGAGGACGACAAGTTTGACACGGTAACCTGGGTAAAGTTTGCCAATTTCGAACAGGAGATCCTGATATATCTCGTGTTTGTGCTCTTCTTTAACCGTAATGTTATACTCAGCAGGAGCTGAAAACTCAATGACATAAATGTCACGAGCGGTTTTATCGAAGAGCACAATATCAGGTTTGTTGTGATCTATTTTCCGCGTTGTTGCGAATGGCACGTTCCAATAAATGCGGCAACGGTCATTCTCAACAACTTGCGGAATATCTCCTGGCAGATAAGGCAGCACTGGTGTTTTATCGATACCGTGCGTATGTCTAAGGTGGTAGTAAAGTACTCGTAGAGCAGCATTATGACGCTGGATGTATGCACTTCTTGCCAGCACAGGACATGCTGACAAGAGATGCATAAGCGTCTCAGGATGTTGCTTACACACCCTACACGATGTGTCGGGTAGCTGCATCTGGAGTACTTTCGCACGGTATTCGAGGGTATTGATTACACCATCTTGGCAGGCAAAAATATATCCTTCGGTCTCGGACATCAGGCCAGCTGACTTAAGGAAGGAAAACGTCAGCTAGGTGGACAAGCCATGGTCACGCACGTGTTTAAAGAACACGCTGTGCATGGACTTGTCCATGTGTGTACTGAGCGGTTTTTGCTGCTCAGCATTCCTGGCGACACTCTTAAATTCCTCCTTAGGGAGTTCAATAAGAGGGTTTACTCTTCCGAGACCGAGGGATTTTGCCGCGTACTTTGCTGCCTTATATAAGAACGCTCCCTTCTGCAGATTCTCATGACTATGAACAATCTGCATAAGGAAGTCGTTCTCATCTGCTGTGAAATTGACAACTTCGTATGTTAGACCCAAAACCAAACGATCGTGTAGACACTCCAAGCTCTGTAGACCTCTCCCTCCGATGTGCCGGGAAAGGTATAATCTGGTGACTGAGGACTTAGGGTGCATGCTCCGATTGATATTCATGACTTTGCGTGTCTTGATATCGAGATCTCTAAGCTCTTTTCGGGTCCATTTAAGGACACCGAAAGAGTAGAGTAGTACTGGGACAGCAAGCATGTTTGTTGCAGAGACTTTGTTTTTTCCGGAAAGTTCTGATGACCAGATTTTCCGGAGTCTCCGTCCATACTCGCTGCAGAGAGTCGTTTTGATTTTAGAGACATCCTGCATAGGACTCCCGTCAATCCCTAGATATTTGTACGACTCTCCGGCGTCAAGATGGTCGATGACGCTCCCATCTACTAACTCGATATCTTCGCGCAAATCAGAGCACTTACCCCTCACCAGATTAACGACCGCGCACTTGTCCAACCCAAAGGCCATGCCGACATCCCGTGTATACTCCCCTACGATATTCAAGGCTGTTTGAAGGTGTTCCTCATCAGGAGCATATACCTTCAGATCATCCATGTAGAGTAAGTGGGTGATCGAATATTTCCGATCAGTTGGTGGGCCCACTGAGTATCTACGAGTACGGCGTAGCGCAACAGATATCGGCAGCAGTGAGATGCAAAACAGCAGCGGGCTCAGGGAATCTCCCTGGAAGACACCTCGCTTGTACTGTACAACTTCGGTCACACGTTTGTCGTTGCCACATGAAATGTGGAACCGTGTTCGCCAAAGTTGCATCGTACGCTGTATGCATCCCACTGTATCGCGATTGACCCCAAGGCATTTGAGCAAAAAGAGAATGAGCTCGTGAGATGTTGAGTCGAATGCCTTACGGTAGTCAATCCAGGCCATTGACAGGTTGCGCTGATAGTAGACTGCGTCTTGAATGACACAACGATCTACTAACAGATTCTCTTTGCAACCTGACAAGCCTCTTTTACTGCCACGTTGTTCGTATATCTGCTGCCATACAGGATCTATCTCCTGTAGAATGCGATTATTCAAGATTTTTGTGAAAATCTTATAAACTGCATTCAAACAGGTGATAGGCCTGTAGTTCTTCGGGTCGGACAAGTCACCTTTCTTAGGGATGAGCACGGTTCGCCCTTCTACAAGCCAGCACGGAATAGGTTCGTTGCCTCTGATAAACGCTGTAAATATCCGGGCCAGATGGCTGTGGGTAGAAGTAAGTTTCTTCCACCAAAACAAGTTAATGCCATCCGGACCCGGAGCAGCCCAATTCTTACCATTATTCAGAGCCAAACGAACTTCTTCCACGCTGACTTCAGGGCTCTCTTCATCAGCATTGTCGTTTCGGTGGCGGCGACAAAATGCCTCGAAGTCGTTGAGAGCTGGAGTGTCACGATTCACGTCTGGTTGATCACCATACAACTCGGACCAGAAAGCTTCTACTCGCTCGATAGATGGGGGATCGCCAGAAACAGATGTCTTAGGTGTCAGAAAGCGTGAAGGACTTAACCGAAACAAAGAGTTATCGGTAAGCCGCTTCAGCTTTTTCTCTAGTGACTTTTTAGCAGTCACCAGAGCCCGCAACCTGTTGAGAGAATCTTCTTTGATGTTAAGAAGATTCTCCTTATTCAGTGTGTGATGTTGATATCGTAGTCCAGCCGCAATACGGCGGACTTTAGGCGTAAACGCTTTACGAGCATTTACGTACTCAATAACACACTGAATGCGGGAGACATGTTTCCGGAGATCATCAATCTTCAGTGAAAGCTGTCCAATGCGACCTTTCATCTTAGCCTCCGGAGAAGAAGTATTATTTCTTGCCGGAGGCAAGAGTGAGGAAGCAGCATCATAGACAGCTTGATTGATGGTGAGTAGAGTAGAATCTTCCTGAATCCGAAGCGATAGCTCGTGGTTTTCCGTGTCAAGTTGGTCTTTGTGGTAGTGTGTCTTTTTAGAGACACATACTTGTCGTCTTTCAAAATCATTGTCGGCGTCTTCGGAAGAACGGCGTCTCTCCTGATGTAGCTGTGCTGGAAAAGACAGACGGTGAGATAGCCGTCTGTTATTTAACAGTGATCTTCGTGTTCGCCGGAGATGAGAGGCATAATCACGCAGATGTTGTTGTGAAAAATGACTATGATTAGGGTGCATATCGCTCCAGAGAGCATGCATCCTAGCCATATAGCCTCTCCGCTCCGGTTCACTGTTATTATAGCACATCAGGAGATCGGCTCGTAATTCCTCCGTCCACCTAAATGCGGTCCGTTGTTCGCCAAGGTCGTCATCGTTCGGAATCTCGGTGCTCCGCCCAGCTAGTGGGTAGCCCTCATCCGAGAAGGGCCGGTTGTGGGGAGCACTTCTGTGTTCAGGATTGTCTTGAACTCAGTTTACTTCACATTGGGGAGTTAACCCAATGCGAAGGTTGTTGTGCGTTTAGTAGGTCAGTAGATGGAGGGCTGACCTATCTAGCCTACGGTGCGCCACGGAGTAATCAAAATCTCCGCTGGCCGCACAACATGCACCGTGGGCATTATTATTATTATTATTATTATTATTATTATTATTATTATTATTACATCCTTTGAGTGTAACTTTTATTAGACCAATGATGAGTAACTCTCAAGAAGTTGAGTACAATGTGGTTACACAAAGTTTGAAACTAAACTTTAATGGTTCCAACTCAAATGGGAAATGAGCTAAATACAAACAAGTTTGGTGAAATGTTACCCACTATGAAATTCAATAATCAAAAATCAGAGTATTCTCCAATATTGTAAATTTTAATTGCTAAAAATTTACGAACAGAGACTTATTAACTTCCTGCCAAGACAATCGACGATTTATGTAAAATTCGGGAAGTTATAGTTTTCATCCCCATTTTCGAAAATCAAAATTCCATCAGATGTCGACGTTTCAAAGTCCTAGGAAGTTATTTTGACTATTTTAAGAATGATGCCTGAATGTCTGTATGTGTGTGTGTGTGTGTGTGTGTGTGTGTGTGTGTGTGTGTGTGTGTGTGTGTGTGTGTGTGTGTGTGTGTGTGTGTGTGTGTGTGTGTGTGTGTGTGTGTGTTTTTTTTCGAATGTCTCTGAAATGACTTAATCAATCAATTTGAAAATTCAATTAGCTCTAGAGTGCAACGAAATGCGTCGATTGCTGCAAGAACCATCTTAATCAGTTGATTTGTTTAAGAAATATCGTAGTAGAAAGAAATGGTAACAATGGTAATAAACGGCTTCTTTCTGATATCTTCAAAATGATTAAGCTGATCAATCAAAAAGTTACGTCAAATCTAAATCAAAAACAAAAAAAAAATCTGTAAATCGGTTGACCCTGCGGGCCAGCCCC
Source organism: Microplitis mediator (assembly GCF_029852145.1). Lineage (NCBI taxonomy): Eukaryota > Metazoa > Arthropoda > Insecta > Hymenoptera > Braconidae > Microplitis > Microplitis mediator. Next base: position 13,262,177 of record NC_079978.1, on the reverse strand, counting down.
AAAACTTTCCGCTGTTTTCGAGCTCAAAGAAAACTTGAAAGATCACTCCGACTGCTGCAAGAACCAACTCCATCCGTTGATTTGTTTGAGAGATAACGTTGAAGGAAGATATGATGAAAAACGATTTTTTCCGAATATCTCTAAAACGACATGATTGATCAGTTCTAAGGTTACATAAGCTCTAGAACTTAAAAAAATGCGCCAATCATCTTAAGAAACACTTCAATCGAGTAATTTATTTGTATGATATTGTTGTCTTCAAGATGGCTGAGCCGGTCAATTTCCTAATCATATCGGTTCTAAATTTCAATAGAACGCGTTGATAGCTGTATCGAACATTGAAGTCGATAATTCGTTCGAAAAATATTGATGTCAAAAAATTTCAAAGATATTACTTTTCCCTTGATACGTTACAATATAAGTACTAAATGTTTCAAAAATTATACTAGATCTTCACAGTCTCTTTTAATCACTACATAATTTATAACAATCGGTTCGTTTGGTTAGATTCTATTGTCAATTGATTTTTTTCATGCGACACTTGTAGCTACTCCAAAACAGATATGTAACTGACAAATATACTGTATATTTATTATGGTTCAACATATATACACTGGTCACAAAAATTAAGGGATAGAAAAAAAATTTGAAATTTCTGGCTGATTTTCAACATGCTGTAACTCAGTGAAAAATAGTCGTAGAAAAAAAATAAAAAAAGCAAATTGTGGCATTTTTTTTTTCAATTTTTTTCAAGAATTAGTGTTTTTGATTGAAGAAACGAAGCTTGTCACTAAAAAAAAATTTTTGACTTGAAAAAATGATTGAAATCCAAAGGATCGCTAATTATGCGATTTTTGGATAAATCAATAAATTTAAAGCTTCAGAACACTAAGAAAGAAAAATCTCAGCGCTTTGAAATTTTCAGGGTTTTTTCAGGACACTTTGAGGTTCAAAAAAAAAACAACGAAATCCTTTGTTCATCCGTTATATCCAAAGTTATAGCAAGATTTCCAAATATCCTTAAATATGTGAATTTTGACCTGTTCTTTAAGGGGGGGGGGGGTAGGGTTTTAAAGGCGAAAAAGAAGCATATTTTTGTGATTTTTTTCCGGCGAGATGAGTAATATAATTTCATTCAACTTAATCACATATTATTGTACAACTTTTAAAGAATATCAGAAAAAATTTTCAACGAAAAATATTGATTAATAAGCTGGTGACGTTGAATCTCCGGAGGCGCCTCGAAAAAAAGTCGTTTTGCGGTGATCATCATAACTCGTTACCGGATCATCGGAAAAAAAAAAATTGATATGCATTTTGAAGTTGATGTATTTCTCGAGGTAACCACGAAGAGTTTTTTTTTTTTTTTTTTTTTTTTTTTACAATTTTTTGCAGCACTTGGAAGTGAAAAACGCGATTTTAGCTAAAAAATCGAGGTTAATTTGTTATTAAAAAATAGAAAAAAAATGAAAAACAAAAAAAAAACTCTTCGTAGTTACCTGTTGATTTATGTGAAGAAGTAATGTTCACATTTTCAAAAGGATCGGTTCAGTACATTTTGAGTTATGATGTTCACGGACTTTAAAAATAACGTTTTCGGGAAAATCCATTTAAAGTTTTTTATTCGTGAAAATTTGAAATAAACTATCAATCAAAGAATTTAAATTTTTATACTTATATTGAGTCATCAGTTTACATCCTTTGAAAGACACACTGCCGGAGAAAGGGATTCGGAAGAACAAAGAAAATTGCAGCTGATTTCTACTAGGGGTATGTAGGGACAGGTCGGGCAGGTATAAAAATCAGGTATACCGGCCGGTCATTTGAAACGCCGTAACTCCGTTAGTTTTACTCGGATTGATTTAAAATTTGTACACAATATTCTTGACATATTGCTCATTCAGAAAAAAAATTAAAAAAAAAATTTTTTTTAAATAATTTAAACCCCCCCCCTTAATAAGCATTATCGCTTCAAAAACAATTTTTCCATCGAAAGCCACTAATTTTGCCTTATAGGGAATATTTTGCGTTCTTAAAACCCTACTTCCATTCTCTGTGCGACTAATACGTCCGGAGTTGTTGATTATCAAAGTCAAAATGGACTTTTTTGCTTTGATCAATGATAACTCGGCGCCAAATCATCGTAGAGACGTTTTCAGGCCGCCAAATTGAAGAGCATAAAATTTCCTAAAAGAATCATAAGGTCGGATTATCCAAAAAAATTTATTTAGGATTATCCGAATAAATTTATTTTACTAGCCCATAGACTTGTTGGAAGACGAGCAAAAATTTTGAAAATTTTTTTTTCGTCGGTTTTCTTATGATTACTCTGGAACCGTTCATGGTAAAAAATTTGAGGTCCAGATCTAAAAACTAGAAACTTGAGGCTACAATTTGCTTTTTTTTTTCTACGACCATTTTTTACCGAGTCACAGCATGTTGAAAATCACCCAAAAATTTCGAATTTTTTGCTATCCCTTAAATTTTGTGACCAGTGCATATAGTTGGATCTGAGCAGATATAACTATATATACTTGTATATGCTTGCATATAAGCATATTTGCATGGACATCAATTCCTATATCTGCTTATATATAGTTGGATCTGAGCAGATATACTTATATATGCTTGGATATGCGTATATCTAATTGGATATCAGTTTTAATACATCTTTATATCTGCTTATATATGAATAGATCTGAGCAGATATAATTATATATGCTTATATCTAGCAAGATCAAATATTTGGATATAAACAGATATAACGAGATCCAGACATATCTGGTTGGATCCAAACGTTTTTTATCGGGTAAGTAAGCCAGTTAAGTCTAAACCAAGGTGAAAACTCAATGCACTTCATATCTCCGTAAACAAATGTCGAGTTTGTCTTATGAAAAACAGCTCCAACTTTCGACTTGGTAAACCAAGTTTAAATCAAGTTTAATTATTGACTCAGGTATTTTTGTCATTATATCTTATTTTTACATCATTTTTCAGTATTTTCTCACAAATCTACGCAATCAAAAGATTTTTCAAATAGCTCGTTAAATTTGTTTACTTTTAAAAACGTATTTAATTAAAGTTATATTTTTAATTCAAAACAATTATCTAATTTATGTTAGAACAATGAAAACTGTATGAAATTTCCGTAGTTCTGTCTTAATTTAGGAGGTAAATACTGGTTAGAGCAAGAAAGATAACCTGCACAACTTTATACAGCTTTTACTGTCATAGAATAACTGAATCATTTCATATCTTTTCCCATTTCAAAACAAAAGTGTCTTTCAAAAATCATCAACTTATTAAATAAATGTACTGAATAATTTTTAAAATTATTAAGGGGCCTTGGAAAATAATAAATAAAGCTTAAAGTTGAGGTTAAAAAATAAAGACAACGAGCGTATATGTAAATTTTTCAAGAAATTCGGTAAATAAACTAGTATTTTGTTTCGATTATTTATAAACAGATTTAACAAATTATTTGAAAAATTCTTAAATTGCGTAGAATTCTAAGAAGATACTAAAAAACGATGTAAAAAATAACATATAATGACAAAAATAGCAATTAATGATTTTTGATAGGAAAAAAAAATTTTTTTAATTTTCAAAAATCAAAAGAAAATAGTAGCCACGGAAGTTCCACGACTGGAGCCACCTGAAAAGTTGTGGAATAAATAGTTGTTTGTTGTCACAAATTTTCAGGAAAATCAAAATATGCATGATTTTCAGAAAACGGCTTTAAAGTTTTAAAACTCGAAAATAACGCGGAAAAATCCTTCCAAAAAATTACTCGTATTTTTTGTTCTAGAAGTACATTTAAAAACGAATCTTTTTCATATTATGAGTTTTTTTATTTAAACCAATTTTCAAAATGTTATAAGCAAAAAACCATGAAAAGAGCGGTTTTTCTGAAAATTCCATATCTTTTGAACCAATGATAAAAAAAATCTCAAAATTTAGGAGGATGAGTTTTTTGATGAGCACTAAAAAATATCAAAAAATGACGGAAATTAAAAATTAAAATTTTTAAAACCGTCTGATTTGGCGTGGAATGCCCCATACATATTGTGATATTTCAATGAGATATTAATTAATAGAAATAAATTATTTGTTCAATGGCTAAATAAAACAATGCATACTCGCTAAATAAATTATAAATAGGAACCAAGCAAGAAAATAATTAATACAATATTATATATTATATATTCCAACTTAATTACAAGTCTGTTGATTGAATCAAAAATTGTGCAGAGATCTTATTGTCAGAAGTTTGATCTTTTATTGTATTAAAGACAATGCTGTCTTCCCATACATATACAAAACTATACAGAAGTTGGGTTAAACAATCAAAACTTTAGATCTACATCTACGCTTATACTCCATATATAAATATTGAAGAGACGACTCAATAATAATGAGAGACGCATATCAAAGTAGACTATCCATATCCATCCATCCATGCTTACATAAATACAATTTTATGAGCTCATGACTATATTGATTACATAACAAAATATTCCAAAAGTTTTATAAATTCATTCATTTTTCTATGGATCGTTTGTATGAAGAAAAACTAAAAAATATTTTTTCTGCCCTCCGGCCGGAAAGTGGCAACTTTCGGGCCGCTGCCCTAAACGAAGTTGCAACTTTCCGGCTTCGTCGAGCAGAAAAATAGTATACGCACCTTGGCCAGTAATAAAGAAAGCCTCAGACCACATGTTCGTCAGCCTCGGCTTCGCCTCGGCCAACAATTACATGTGCTCTGAGACTTTTCTTATTTTACTGGCCTAGGTATGTAATCTACTATTAATTCTTTCAAATATCATTTTTAAAGATATTCAAAAATTTTAAACGAAATATTGTTTTGAAAGATTTTTATTGCATAAAATCAATAATATAATTTTAGACATTTAAATTCCAAATTAAATAAATAAAATAAAAATATTTATTAATAAAACTTTTACAATTAATTGAATGATACTTATATGAAATCGAATTAAATCTTTACTATGTATTGTAGTAAACTATTTTGAAAAGTTTGTATGCATACATGTTTATGCATATATAGATATAAACTCCTACCAGTATGGTATATAGATAGATAGTGAGTGTATCTCCCAATAGCTCAACTGTTAGTATAGTAGCATCGATGAATATACAACGAATACGTGGCATTAGCAAGTTAAATCGTGCCTAGACGAAGAAGAGATGTTGACGGGAAAACACGTCATCTAAAGCACCCCCCGACAGTGCACCACCCGTGCCACCACTCACACCGCATTAAACAACGCCACAGGCTCGATGAATGGGGTGGCAGTGTAGGACGTTGAGGTGTACGAGGGAGAGTTAAAAGAGAGAGTAAATGAGAAAATGAGTGAATAAGGGAGTGAGAAAGATAGTCGAGTAAACGCTTGCTCGTGGGACAAACCTGTTAGCTCGTTTGCACCTATTTGTCTTGCATCATATTAATTGCAGTAACGCTGCATGAATCGTCAGCGGATTCATATATCTGACTATTTCATAATATTATCCTCGAGTGAATAATTAATAAAACTATTTCAAACTTATACCGTTGTTAATTATGTTTGAGTTTGGTGATTAAAAATCAACTATGTACATATTTGTAAAGCAAATCAGATTAAAGTGGATATCTTGAAATAAAAATTTTTTTTTTTTCTATTGTCAGTTAAACGGCAGTGAACACAGTCCGTGAGCACTGCTATTTAAAAACTACATTACCGATTTTTTTCAAATTTGGTGCACACTTCCTGCGTATAAAATACTTCCCCCCAACGTTGAGTTTTAGAAGTTTTTTCTACATTAAGGGGGTTTCCCACCTCCAAAACGGCGCAAATTTCGTATGTACGTGCACACATACATACACTCGGACATCATCGTGAAATTAGTCAGGATAGCTTCATAGAACCTCAAAACGTCAAAATTTGATAGAAATTCGGTTTTTGCAAATCGGACCGAAACCAATAACCTCCCGAATTTTCGAAAATTTTCATTTTTCTTAGCGGCAAGTTAAAAAATATTAGTAGTCATCTGCTTGATGGTAACATACGAAGATAAATTTATACATAGAGAAATCGGGTAGATTGATCAAACTTATTTTTTTTTGCATTTGCTGGGTCTCGAACCTGGTCCTTCATGACTACTAGGCAAGTGTCTTATCCACTAGGCTGTTACGCAATACATAGAAGCCAGAGGTTTTTAGGTACCATTTGTTATTTAGACTGGTAAGCCAGGGCTTGTTACTCGAGTATCGGCTGAACTTTGCCCAAAGACTGACAAAGTAAGAATTGTCAATTAAATGTCTGTTGAATTATAACGATGGGCCTTGGCTACTTCGTGTCCAGTAACCACGAACCACAGTTAATTAATTTCCCCAAATAAATTCAATTTTAGTTATTAATTATCGTAAATATAAATTTAGATGTTCTGCTTGCTGGTTCTGAAATCGGAAAAATTGATGTAATCTCAGGAGTAGGTCTGCTCGTTCTGACCGGACACGCGGCTGAAAGAAAATTCTTATTCTATGTGACGCTGGTGATAAAAGAAATTTAAGCAAGAGATACCAATAAAATTTATACTATTTTTATTTAACCAAGATCCCCAATTTATACATAAAGTTTTCCCCGTTTAATTGTTTTAAGTTCTATAATTGATTTGTCAGGAAAAATATGCGTCCATGCGATGAACTAATAAATTATTTAAATGCGCACAATTTTATTGGACGTGGGGTAAAATAAAATTAATAATCAACTAAATTATGTGCTACGTTGAAGAGAGAGAGAAAATTATAATTTATATATCAATATACTTGTAATTTGTTGAGAACTTATCGGAATTCGGGTCGGTTTATTGATGGCACTGATCGGCGATTCATCTCGGCTTGGTCCTGGTGATGTCGGTGTCCAATAGGTCCTTCGGGCTCCTGGAATCAGCGTCGGCAGGTTGTCGCACACGAAGAAAACCGCACCACTTACTTGATACACTTTGGTTTTATTTATTTGACCAGATAAACTAACTTTAGATATAATGTTTAATTGGGTGCATCAAAGCAACACCACGTATGTAAATTAACAAGGTAAATTTTTAATTCAAATAAACTATGAAGGAACCAAGCGGAAGGTTTTCGAATGACCGATCCATTTCGATTCTCAAATCTAAGTGTCAGTCTCGGGTCAGTTCTCTGGGCCACCAACCTCTGTTGACCCCACCTTATTATGCGCAGGGACTAATTTGCGGTCCCATGCTGCGCGAAATTATCCCCCAAATTCTAACGCAGAGACTAGACTGCTGTACTTGACTCTTAGAGCAAAAAGAGAGAGAGAGAGAAAATAAATGAAGCGAGAGAGCCACATTCTCACGTCTTACGCTTGCTGCACGGTTACAGAATCTTGAGCCAAGACTGGCAAACCACGAATTGTCACATGAACGTTGGTCGAATCTCGGTCCAACCTTTGGAAGCCGAGGCTAGGTAGCCTAGTATTGTGCCAAGACCAGCCCCGTTGTCAATATTTTTTTTCTTATAAGGGATCCGAAATGTAAGTAGATTTCCCATACAGAAGCTGCCAGAGTTGAACGAAGGGGCTCTCCTTGGCTCAGCTTTGGGGAACCTAGCTTTGGCACATCTACATTGGCCCATACTTGGGTCAAGAATGGGCACCTAATCCTGGCCATCCCAGCCATTACCTGAGTCTGGGCCAGGACTGGATAACCTAGGCTTGGCCGTTACAATGATTACCCGGGCTTGGGCCAAGACTGGGTTTTCCTGTCTTGGCTATCCAATGAAAACCCACACTTGGGCCAGGACCGGGTAATCTAGCCTTGGCCATTCAATGGCGATCCAGGCTTGGGCCAGGACTGGGTAACCTAGCCTTGGTCGACTCAATGATTACCCGAGTTTAAGCCAAGACAAGGTTCCCCTGCCTTGATCATTCAATGGCAACCCAGACTTGGGCCAAGGTAGAATTATACACGTTTGGGTATACCTATAATTATCCATCCTTGGGCAAGAATTGGCAAACCCAGGTTTTTTATTAAGTATTCAATTAACATTATTAAAGTTTTTTAAATTAATAATTATTTATTTTTGAATTTAAACAAGTTTTAATTAACAAATATTTTAACATTCCGATTGAAATTATTTACAACTAATAATTAATACATTTTTTAGTTCGTTATTATTTGCAATCAACAACCGTAATTTTATAATTTTATTTTTAAAAATTATGTGATTATAATATAAATAATGGGAAATTATTACTTTCTTTTTTTCTTAATCGAAAATATTAATTGAATTGCTCTTTATATTTCATATAACCGAGTGGTTGTAGTGAAATGAATAAGTAGATCATATAAAAATTTTAGTTCAACATTAGTAGGTTCGTCCAGTGGCGACCGTTCAAACCCAGCAATCAGAAGGACGTCAGTTCGCGCCCAGAGCCCAGCAGAATTTTCACCGAGTTTTTTTCACGTCATTTACCTCACTTAAATAATTTAAACATTAATGATCACAAACTCCAGTAGGTTATTAATAATAAAATTTTTTTTTAATTGATTTTATTTGTTTTTTCGATGCATGGGCCAGGTCTGGCAACCAAGCATGGGCCAGGTCTGGCAAGCAAGCATGGCACGGTGTTATCATTCCATACTTCTACCAAGGCTGGCTTACAAGTTTGGCCCAGAGTTCTACATAGTTGAACCAAGCCTGAGCCAAGCCTGGGCCCGTTGTACTTTCCTGTCTGGGTTGTCATTCTTTCGTTATTCTGAAGTTTTAAGGTACAATTTAAGTATAAGTTAATTTTTTATTGACATTTTTGGTGAATTTCGAGGTTGAGAACTTCCAAATTAAGTAAAAGACTTTCATTTCGAAGAACTGGATTCAAGCCCGCTAGCAAGCGAGAGATATTAGTAGAGTACTGATAATATCGACTAGAATTTTCTGTGATTTTATTCTTTTAGTCTTCGATAAATGTGATACAGCCCTGATAGCCAAGCTGACAGCAAGCTAGCGACAACCTACTGCAGTAACTTGTCACCAAGTTGGCCGCAAAAATTTGCAATTCCATAAATTGACAGCAACTAGTTGCTCACTCTATGAGAAAGTTAGTGGCAAAAGTTGGCATTCCATTAGTTGACGTAAAATTGCCTCCACTTTTCTTAGAAAGTCGGCGACAGGTTGCGGCAGTAGATTGTCACCAACTTGTAGTCAACAGTTACAAAAGCTGGAAACTGTCACCAAGTTGTCATCAACTTGATCGCAACTAGTTGACACCAACTTTCCGACCAGTAAGTCTCACCATCAGGGAGTATAAAATAAATCGGATCTCGTGATAAAAAGAGGAGAATAAATTTAAAGTTAAAAAGCAAAGAACGGTAATATGAAAGAAACAAAAAAATACAGGTCTTCTTTTCTTCGAAACACGACAAAAAAACTTGTAAGATAGTTATAAAAAATATATAAGTCTGATAAAAGAAGAAAAAAGTGTAAAGTCCCTACACAGACTATACGCTACGACCCAAAAATAAAAATATAAAATAATTTTTCTTTTGTACAAACAAAAACCAGATTTCATCAAACGTTTCGAAAAGGATTACACCGGCCCACAAAAAAAAAGTGGTCTGTACTTTTGACCGGACCTACCTATCTTTATGTATTTCGACGAGCTGAACCCGGGTCAAAAACAAATCTTAAATTTGACTTGATTTAACTTAATTTTCTTTGAAGTCGTCGATATGCCGATAACTGGATTCCACATTTTAACTTTTTTTAACTTTTTTTGACTTAATATTGACTTAATCTTGACTTTTTTTAACTTGCTTGACTTAGAGTAGACTTTTTTTGACTTAAATTGTTTAGTTTCCTTCAATTTAACTTTTTTTGGCTTAAATTATTTCATTGACTTAAATTTGACTTATTTTGTCTTAAAAAAACAACTTGTTATCGATTCGAAATCTAGTTCTATATTTGACTTAATTTTAACTTAAAAATTAAGTCAAATCGAATTTGAATTTTATACTTATTTATTAATTAAACTAATCTAAAATTGAAACTCAATTTTAATTATAGCGAATTTTTTAAAAATTATTTCTGATTAAATTAAAATTACTACAAAAAAAATTTTTATTGCAATGATTTTTTTTTATTCTATTCCTGAAGAATTTGTATAAGCTCTTGTTTACAATATCATTCATTTTCATATTGATTAACCAATTGTGCAATAAACGTTTTATTACCTGTATCAATATAAAAACATACCGATAGTAAATTTTCGACAGGAATCGCAAATACATTTTCAGTTACAATGAATTCATATAAGTGTGATAGTTGGAGAAGTCTGACAGGCTCTTTGAAAGGTTTTGTTTGCAGAAGAGTTATAATTGCAAAATGATGGCCAAGGCACTTACAATTACTAATTTTTTGACAATCGCATATTTTATCAATAATTTTTATAAAAGAATGAAGAAGACCAAAACGTTTTTCATTCAAGTATTTAAATGCTACATAAGAAGAATTATTTTTTAATGTTTCTTTATAATTTGTTGATATAAACAATATACCATTTAATAATAATCGAAAATATTCTGAACCATAAACACCTCGAATAATTATTACTATCATTAATTATATGTTACTAATTGTAAGTATTTTTTAAAATTGCGTTGTAACTGTCTAATTTTGTTTTATTCTGACTTTCATGTAACTTTTTTTAACTTAAATCTAAATAAAATGTATTAAAATCGACGCAATTCTGACTTGAAAGTGACTTTTTTTAACTTAAATCTAAGTAAAATGTATTTAAATCGACGCAATTCTGAATTGAATGTGATTTTTTTTTGTCTTAAATCTAAAAGAAATAGAGTCAAACTGAACCAGTTTTGACTTAAACGTGACTTATTTTGTCTTAAATCGATTCTAACTAAGCCAGAAAAAGTCAAATCTAAGTCAAGTGTTATGGAAATTTTACACTGATTAAAAAAATTAACGTAGGTGAAATTTAAAGGATTTTGATTTAAATTGTTAGTCATAATTAGAATTTTTTTTCGACCCGGGAATCCGAATCTGAAGTCAGTTTTGCCCGTACACCCTCAAAATTGTAAGTTAATTGCAAAAAACCATAAAAATCGCCAAAAATTAGCAGTTTTGGTAAAAAAAAATTCATGGAACTATAAACCAGGTATGGTTTTTATGTATTTTGGTCCGCTTAATCCAAATCTAAAGTTAATTTAACCATAAGCCTTTTCAAATTTAAGTAAATTGCGAAAAAACCCATAAAAATTGCGGAAAATAGCAAAAAATTGCAGTTATTGTGATAAAATAAATCCTATAGAGCTAGATTAATAGATCAATCATGATTTTCAAGTAGTTCAATCCGTTAAATCCAAATCTTGAGCTTATTTGGCTTTTATATCTCTAAAAATCTAAGCAAATAGCAAAAAATTTCTGAAAATTTCAAAAAATTGATGTTGTGATAAATATCATTTCTTAAATCTAAAGAAAATATATATTACGTTATTTGATTCACGGAGTATAAATTTAAATTTATTTTTCAGATTTAGATGGCTTCCCAGGCTTGTAATTCTTTATTAATTTAAAATTTTAACAATTAGTAAATAAATATAAATTTGAAGTTTATTTGGCCCGTTAGCCCTCAAGAAAATTAAGTTAATGCGAAAAATCGCACATATAGTAATGAAATAAATTGATTGAACTTAATTAAATTTATTTCTATCAAAGAATCTTCTTAAAAACCATACGAAGATAAGGAATGACCTTTCTGATTTCAAGCTATTCTTCGCTTGTGTCAAAACCTTTTGTCTTCGAATGACCTACGCAAAGGGTTTCTTTTTTGCTTTCTGTTTTCATCGGGTACATCTCTCTTCAGTGTCCAGCAATGATCTGCCATCATATTGACATTCCACTTCCCTTGATATTTTTTGTTATTATTCGCACTTTTCAGGGTTTTTTTTTGCAATTTATTTAGATTTTAAATGGCTTATGGTTAAATAAACTTCAGATTTGGATTTAGCGGACCAAAATACATAAAAACCATACTTGGTCTATAGTTCCATTAATTTTTTTCTTACAAAAACTGCTAATTTTTGGCGATTTTTATGGTTTTTTGCAATTAACTCAAAATTTTGAGGGTGTACGGGCCAAACTGACTTCAGATTCGGATTCAGCGCTTCGAAATACGTAAAGATAGGTAGGTCCGTTTAAAAGTACAGACCACTTTTTTTTTGTGGGCCGGTGTTATCATTTCAAATTTTTTTGAGCAAAAAAAAGAAAAAGTTATTATTCCAAAAAGAAAATGAAGTATTAAAAATTTATGTGAGTGATATGTTAATATTTGTCAGTTAACCATGCTTTTACAATTCATTCTAAATTTATTATTCCGTTTGTTGCATGTTTTTTAGAATAACTAATAAGTGTTGAACGATAACGATTTACCACTATTTTTTCATTGTATTATTTCATTTATGAAAAGAAAAGTTGGCACTAAAGACTAATACCGATTTTTTTTTTGTACTAAATTTAAATATTTATTGAGATTTGCATTAATGATAATGAATACTATTAATCAATGATAGATGGTGTCAATGGTATAGGATGAGAGTTGATTCGATCAGAAATTTGAATGTTTTAGTATTATAATGTACTTTACACAATTATTATATATACATGCATGCTAACACACATACGAGCGCGATTCTGTAGAGATATACATAATGTTCTATCGAATACTTTAACCTCATGTTGAAGTTTTAAAATCTAATCCGATTAATTTTATGTTACTCAGAGAAAACTAGAATATAAGTTTCAAACACTTGGAGATCAATCAGTCAACATTAAAGTTCATTAAAATGTTATTATTTTCGTTAATTTAAAAAATGTATAAATTTTTATAATTTGGAATGCAAGCAAATTGTGATACTTTTGAAAAAATTACTATTCGTAGTATAGATTGGGATTTGTTTGAAAAAAAAAAATTTTAAGATCATAAAACATATTAACTAAAAGATGAGCTATTCAACAAAAGTATAGAATTTCATCAGTACACTGTTAGAAGTATATATTTGAGCCAAATAAGATTTATTAATAGTTAATAAATGATTTATTAAATGAGATTTATTTGGGCCGAATAAGCCATATCTTAGTAGTTAATAAATGGCTTATTTGAATAGAAAGAAATGACACATGAAGTTCAGGTTATAACTTTGAATGGAATGAATGTGATTGTTAGTAAAAATTTATTATAATATTTCATTTTTTTTATATCTTTTGTATAATAATTTTTATCTTCAATTAACATTAATCATGTGTATTATTTTATTTAAAAAAATAAAATTAAACAGACCTATAAAATATTTGTCATAACCTTACTTAATTAACATCACGTGTCATTTCTTTTTATTCAAATAAGCCATTTATTAACTATTAAGAAATGGCTTATTTGGCCCAAATAAATCTCATTTAATAAATCATTTATTAACTATTAATAAATATTTATTTGGCTCAAATAAATACTTCTAACAGCGTAGCAATAATCTTTTTCACGTCGATAGTGGTAAAATTATTCGATAATGTATAATACATTGTAAAAAGAGTGGTGTTACAAATGGACTCGTGTTAACCGCGCAGTGTTAAAATGAAATTACACCAGTGTAGGAGGCGTAATTCGGCTGTGTTAAAATACTGGTGTTAAACCGGTGTAAAAGCAGGGTAAACTGCGTCCGCTCAGAGTACTAACTTTGGAAAGCTTATAAAACGCAAAAAATATCTTCACACACACACACACACAGACACAAGCGGACACAAACACACGCACTCAAACACGCGAGCGCACACAGGCACACATATATGCACACATAGACACGGAACACATATGCACACATAGACGCGAACACACATATTTAAACACACACGCGCACACTGTTCAACTGTAGTGCTCGAGTAAGTAAAAATATTCCCAAAGAAAAATATTTCAACACTGGGAAATTTTATTTAACACCGGTCAAGAATATTTACTCCGGCGGTGGCGTTATTTTCACACCGCTTTCGGTGTTGGAATTCAACTTCGCAAATTTTAACACCTACACCGCTTGGACTTACCCCGGTTATTTTTTACAGTGTATGGACATATAAACACACTAGGATTAAGTCAAATTTCTTGATTTTTTTTTGTTCAATAACTGGTGTCAAACAATATATTGTACATTTAGATTTTCTTAATAGCAAAACGTGTAAAATGTATATCGATGTAAATAAAATATGCCGCATAAACATATGAAAATTAAGAAAAAAAAAAAAAAAAGAAAGAAAATAATAAGAAATGATGGATTCACGACGCTCGCCAAGACTATTTCTCTACAAGAAAAAACATTAATCCTCAAGAGTCTCGATAGCTCCATGCTTTTTTGCCGCACCCAAGATCACGCGACGGTTCTGAACCCACAAGGGCTGTCCAACGAGAAGTCTCAGCCAATTTTATCACCCCAGACGTGCCGTTTGTCTCTTTTTACACGCCTATACTAGCCCACCGCCATTCACCATTTACCATCCACCATCCACCCTACATCTCTTACTTCTTTTGACTTACTTTCTCAACGACAATTCTCAAATTTTATTGTCGCTCGTAAGTTTACGATCAAAACGTCATCTTCTGTCAGCTTTGTAATCTTATGATATCTTAATTTTATGAATTAATATACTAGTAAGAAACTATATAGGGATAAGGATAACCAGTGAGGAAATATATATAGGGATAAAAGGGGGGGGGGGGGCAAAGTGGACCCCTTAAGAAAAACGGGCTTTTATTCTCAGTGGTTCTCACTTCCTTTACTTCTTTCTAGCCCCTTACCATGTTTTTAATCTTAATGTGCCGCGTCTGTTGAAAATTAAGAATCTTTAAATTTGGGGCAGAATGGGCCTCCCAAAAAAAGTTTGAATATTTGACTTTTTTTAACCCTTTTGACTTTTTCTAGTCTTCTGCCGTGTATATGTAATCGAAATACTCCAAAAATGAAAAATTTGAATTTGGGACATTATGGCCCAAGTAGAAATTACTGTGGGGATGCCCACTGTATGTATCTGGCCCCGATTGGGTCCCAATGGGGAATACCCAAGAGGGAAATCCCCATGAGGGCCCAATCAGAACCCAATCGGGAAATCCCAAACAAAAATAAGATAATTTATGGTCGATATTTCCCAATTGGGGCCTGAGCGGGACCTAAGTGGGAAAACCCAACGTGAAAATAAAAAAATTATTGTAATTTTTCCCAATTGGGTTCTTTGTGAGGCCTAGGTGGGAAATCCCAACGTAAAATTAAAAAAAATATTGTCATTTTTCCCAATTAGGTTCTGTGTGGGACCCAAGTGGGAAATCCCAACGTGGAAATAAAAAAAAATAATGTAATTTTTCCCTATTGGGTTCTGTGTGGGACCCAAGTGGGATATCCCAACGTAAAATTAAAAAAAATATTGTCATTTTTCCCAATTGGGTTCTGTGTCGGGCCCAAATGGGAAATCCCAACGTGGAAATAAAAAAAATTAATGTAATTTTTCCCTATTGGGTTCTGTGTGGGACCCAAGTGGGATATCCCAACGTAAAATTAAAAAAAATATTGTCATTTTTCCCAATTGGGTTCTGTGTCGGGCCCAAGTGGGAAATCCCAACGTGGAAATAAAAAAAATTCATGTAATTTTTCCATATTGGGTTCTGTGTGGGACCCAAGTGGGATATCCCAACGTACAATTTAAAAAAATATTGTCATTTTTCCATGTTGGGTTCTGTGTGGGACCTAAGTGGGATATCCCAACGTAAAATTTAAAAAAATATTGTCATTTTTCCCAATTGGGTTCTGTGTGGGTCCCAAGTGGGAAATCCCAACGTAAAATTTAAAAAAATATTGTCATTTTTCCCAATTGGGTTCTGTGTCGGGCCCAAGTGGGAAATCCCAACGTGGAAATAAAAAAAATTCATGTAATTTTTCCATATTGGGTTCTGTGTGGGACCAAAGTGGGATATCCCAACGTACAATTTAAAAAAATATTGTCATTTTTCCATGTTGGGTTCTGTGTGGGACCCAAGTGGGATATTCCAACGTAAAATTTAAAAAAATATTGTCATTTTTCCCAATTGGGTTCTGTGTCGGGCCCAAGTGGGAAATCCCAACGTGGAAATAAAAAAAATTCATGTAATTTTTCCATATTGGGTTCTGTGTGGGACCCAACTGGGATATCCCAACGTACAATTTAAAAAAATATTGTCATTTTTCCATGTTGGGTTCTGTGTGGGACCCAAGTGGGATATTCCAACGTAAAATTTAAAAAAATATTGTCATTTTTCCCAATTGGGTTCTGTGTCGGGCCCAAGTGGGAAATCCCAACGTGGAAATAAAAAAAATTCATGTAATTTTTCCATATTGGGTTCTGTGTGGGACCCAACTGGGATATCCCAACGTACAATTTAAAAAAATATTGTCATTTTTCCATGTTGGGTTCTGTATGGGACCCAAGTGGGATATCCCAACGTAAAATTTAAAAAAATATTGTCATTTTTCCCAATTGGGTTCTGTGTGGGTCCCAAGTGGGAAATCCCAACGTAAAATTTAAAAAAATATTGTCATTTTTCCCCATTGGGCCCTGTGTGGGGCCTGAGTGGGAAATCCCGAAGTTAAAATAAAAATTTTTTTTTCACCTTTTTTAGGGGATATCCCATTTTGGCCGTTTAAAATTAAAATATTTTTTTCAACGGCAGCTGAAAACTTTTCTATTCACTCCGAATACCATTTTTTGTTTTTTTCGTCTGTTATTCTTAGGTATTATAATAAATATACTATTTACACTCACGCGATCACATACGTGGGTCGGCGCAGTGGATAACATCAAAGACTTTGAATCGGAAGGATGCAGGTTTGAGCCCAACAGTCGCCGGGATTTTTTCATTAATTTAAATCATGCACACTTCTTCGAAATAATGCTCCTAGTACATTAAATTACAATTCGGATTTAATTACAATTATTTTCCTTTTTTTGCATTTTAATACTTTTTTCAACAGGGATGCCCTAGTGGGATCTCTTGGAGATTTCCCTATTGGGACACAAGTGGGATTTCCCCATTGGTGCACAAGTGGGATTTCCCCATTGGGGCCTAATAGGTCTTTGCGTGACATCCCTATGTACGGCCCCAATTGGAAATCCCAACGGGGGCCCAAGTAGTCGCACCTAAAAATTTCTAGTCGGGGAGCTCTTTAAGAAATCTATTAAAATTCGAATATTATTTTATTTTATCTTAATAGTATGTTACATATCAAGGAAGTAAAGTAGGACATTCAAAACCGAGAGATAAGTACCTCCTCGAGCTGAAGACAAAGGTGGCAAACACTCGATTGGGATTTCTTACATCCCTCCATGGTGTGTATACGATTTTTTACCAGATCTGCACCTGAAAGTTTAATTTCTTGCTTCTGTTTTGTGGGAAGAATGGCGCATGCACTTTGTTTTTTTATTTGTTCTTTCATAAAAGAAAAGAACGACTTTCTTGTCTTTAAACAGGACAGGAATTTGAACTTTTGGTGCAGATATGGTAAGAATGCTAATTAATAAAGTTTTTAAAATATTGATTTTTCGCGCTTAATTATTTTAAGCGTTCGTATATAGATACATTGAACGGACTAACGCATAAGCTCAGATAGCGCAACTGAAAGAGCACTCGGTGCGTGTAGTTGACATGGTCTCGTTTCAACTTCCAAATTCATTTTCAAGCTTTGAAATAAAAAAATCGAATTCAAATTTAAATTACAAAAATTTTTCTAATTAGACGAGTTAAAAGTAAACCACAATCTCAAACACTTTGCAAGGGTTCGTAATTCTTGAATCATTTAAATTGAACAAAAATTTTGGAGGGCCCATTTCGTCCCTAAATATTTCGAGGCATCCAAAATTTTAGAGGGCACATTTTGCCCCCAGGTGCCTATCATGTCCCCCCCTCTCACCTATATTAGGGTGTTTAAAAAAAGAAATTTTTTTTTTTTTTTTTTTTTTTTTACAGTTTCTAAAAACTGAAAGTATACCTGAAAACTGAAGGTTTGGTACGAATCCGAGCTCTTAAGAATATTATTAAGTTTTGCTTCAATCCATTTTTCTATTTTCCATTTAGAGTAAGGGACCTAGTATCCGATTAGCGAACTAGAATCCGATCACTCATGTATTTCTATATCTATATTTACTGGATTTTACTAAATATAGATATACAAATACATGGAGTGATCGGGAACTAGGTCTTTTACCTTAAATAACACAGGAAAAAAAAATTTTTTTTTTTTTTTAATTTTTTAGCTCACAAACCAATAAACGGATTTTTATGCACGATAATTATTTTTGTAGAAAATTAAACACTGCAAACAAGTTTCTAATTATTTTTTAATAAATTCAACTGTTCAAAAGGTATTTGAGCTAAAAGTCAAATTTACAGTAAATTTTTAAATCTTTTTACTTTTCTGGCGAAACTATCAGTCTTATCACAAAATGTCACACTGAGAGAAGAGTGCATGGTTGTGGTAACTAGAGAGGGATGAGTATGAAAAAGTAGTCATCTTAACTAATATTTATAGTTTCTTGTACTATATCATAGTGCCTGAAACTATTCGAAAGTAGTAACATCAACTAAGCATTACTAACATTTTTTTTTTATTATGGTAACTATTTAATATTATTTTTCAGAACTTATACTTCAGCAATAATAATAACAATACTTTTTTAGTTCATCCCTACAAATAAAGAATGTATCAGTGACTATTTTTGTTTGCTTACAGTCCAATAGTTCCTGTAACTACTTTTCATAGTTACCGCAACTACTTTGTAGTTTAATAGATCTAGATTGTAGATTCTACTTTGTAGATTAATAAAACCATTATTAGATAAATCGCCTAATGTATTCACGATTGTCAAATGTTTGAAGACAAACGCGTAGTTAAGAACACTAAGATAAAATTATTATATTGCAATATACAGGATTAAGTGATCATAATATTTATTTATTTAAAAGAAAATTCCTGTATTTATGGACCGTTTCAAGTTTTCCTCGGTAGAATAGTAATTTTATTCGAAAAATAACAATTTTTATTAGATTTTATTGTTGCATATGTCGTATCCAATTTAATTATTTACATTAGACTATTGTCACTTGTCAAAGATAATAAAAAGATATCATGTATTAAATTAATTGTATATTTGACCAACACCAAACTACCTTTGTAGGAAAAAAAATATTGACAACGGGGCCGGTCTTGGCACAATACTGGGCTACCCAGGCTCGGCCTTCAAAGGTTGGTCCGAGATCCAATCAACGTTCAAGTGACGAGTCTTGGGACAAGGTTCAGCGATTACTCAAGTGACAAACCTTGGCTTGTCAGTCTTGGGCCAAAATTCAGCCAATACTCAAGGAACGAGCCCTGGTTTTCCAGTCTAAATAACAAATGGTACCTAAAAACCTCTGGCTTCTATGAATAGCGTAGCCTAGTGGATAAGATACTTGCCTAGCAGCCATGAAGGACCAGGTTCGAGACCCAGCAAATGCAAAAAAAATTAGTTTTATCGATCTGCCTGATTTCTCTGTGTACAAATTTATTTCCATATGTTACTATCACGCACATTAGGGTGGGTTAAAAAAAACTTTTTTTTTTGTTTTTCTTAGCATAGGGGTGGAATTTGTAGCTGATAAAAAAAAAAAAAATTTCAAAAAAAAAAAATTTCTTTACTTAACATTTTGAGGTGGCCCACTTGTTTACAAAAATAACTAATTGATCAAACAAGATAGTTCCAACGAAAAAATTTTTTTTTTTGTTCAAAATCGTGGAAAACATATAATAATTGTCGAATATAATTTTTTTTACTCCGCTTTCATTTTAATTCAAAAGAAAATGCTTTTCATTTTTGGATTTTTTACTTAAACTACAAAAATAATAGGAAAAAAAATTTTTAAACTTCTGACTTTTAATAAGCTTTCGAGGGGACACCCGACAGATTCTAGAACACCATTTTTATATTTTTTACTACCACGCGTTCTCAAGTTATTGAATTTTGTACGTTCAACTTATTATTATTGAATTTTTATTATTGTTAATATTGTGTTGATATTGTTCATAAATTAATTTTGTTGTTATTAAATAGTTATAAATAAAAAAATATTCAAAACTCTACAATTTTATTACAAATTTTCATAAAATTTTCGATTAAACATTTCAGAGTTACTAATTAACTTCTCTCTTATCAATAACTTGAGAACGGGTGGTAGTAAAAAATATACACATGGTATTCTAGAATCTGTAGAGTGTCCCCTCAAAAGCTAATTGAAAGTCAGAAGTTGAAAAAATTTTCTTCCCATTATTTTTGTAGTTCAATTCAAAACTCCAAAAATGAAAAGCGTTTTCTTTTGAATTAAAATGAAAGCGGAGTAAAAAAAATCACATTCGACAATTAGTAGACATTCTTCACGATTTTGGACAAAAAAAAATTTTTTCGTTGGAACTACCCCGTTTGATCAATTATTTATTTAAAAAACGAGTGGGCCACCTCAAAATGTTAAGTAGAAAAATTTTTTTTTTCTTGATATATTTTTTTTTTGTGAGGTACAAATTCTACAACCATGGTAAGAAAAACAAAAAAAAAGTTTTTTTTCAACACACCCTAACGCACAAGTCTACTAATATTTTTTTTTTATATTCATTTTTAATAAGTATAGGTGCTTATTTAGCAACAGTCTTGGCACAATACTGGCTCTCGATATTGGGCCAATACGTAGATGTAGTCGCAGCACAATACTGGTACTGGATATTGGGCCAATACTAAGATGCAGTCTTGGCACATCACTGTTACTCAAGCTTGGCTCGGTGTTATTATTTCGATGCTGAGACAGACTTGGGCCAAGCTTGGATTTCAAGCTTCCTCCAGAATTAATAAGTCTTGCGCCAAGCTTCTGCCTATTATTTTTTCCAATAAGGATATTTCAAAAAAATTTTCAGGATATGTTGTCAATATTATTTGAATAATTATATAATATGTCAAAGTCAAAAAGGTGGCAAACAGGATATACGAAATATTTTCTCGAAAGTATTGCTAAAAAATAAATTAAGATAATAGAAAAAAAATATCTTACAAACATTCTAAAATTATTTTCTTTTTTTTATTTTGAATAATTTTTTCAAAAATATTTCTGAAAAATAATTAAAAATGTTTTTCGTCACAAACATTGCCATACTTCTGGGACTCGTTACAATACTGTCTTGGAATATTTCACATACTGTTTTAGTATTTGTCGTGAGACTACTAGCATGGTGTTGAACGCCATTCGTTTCTTACCGTGTAGAAGATCCCGCCCGCTTCGTGGGGGATAAAAATGTATTACTAATGTAAATTTTATATGTACAAGCGTACATCTTTCGCGCGCAAGCGCGCGCGTATCATTTTTCATACTTTATTTTAATGTATATTTTTGTGTCGTTTGCATATATTTTTTCGCTTTCGACCAATCACGTTACGAATAGTTTGGCTTTACATATATTTCATCTAAATTTTTTTATAGGATCATTCGACCAAATAAAATTTTTTTTGGAGTATGTGACCCCCGCGGATTTTGTTCAAATTTTGTAAAGTGATTTTCTACATCAGAATAAAGATTCCCTGGAGAGTTGAGCTCTTATTATTAAGTACTTCCGTAGTAATGATTTTTTGAATTTTGACGAATTTTTTTTTTTTAACTTTTTCATTAATTTTTCTTCATAGTAAATACATTTCCTATAAAAATATGAGATTTACATTGTTTTTTGTAAAACGTTCTCAGCTTTTCGATCAAAATTTTCATTTTTCATTACAAGTAATAGAAGACCCTCAAAACTTTAATTACAGTGAAAAAAGTGATTCTTCGGGTCTTGTGACAATTTTTACTTTAAATTTAATATTTTTTTCTGAAAACTGAGAATTTTTTACAGTAAATATGTCATTTTGCCTATGAGGTTATCCCAGAGAGGAAAGTACGATGGGCCCAGGCTTGGCCCACGTATGTAGAACCTTGGCCCAAGCTTGTAAGCCAGTCTTGGCCCAGCCTTGGTAGGACTCTGGAATGATAACACTGGGCCAGACCTGGTTGCTAGACCTGGCCCATGCTCGGTTGCCAGACCTGGCCCAGACTTTGTTACCAGACCTTGCTCATGCATCGAGGAAACGAATAACTTTAATTTTAAAAAAATTTTATTGTTATTAACCTCGTAGAATTAATGATCATTAACGCTTAAACTATCTAAAAGAGGTAAATGATGTGAAAAAAACTCGGTGATCATTCTGCTGGGCTCCGGGCGTGAACTGCCGTCCTTCTAATTGCTGGGTCCGAACGATAGCTACTGGACGAACCTACTAATGTTGCACTGATACATTTAGATGATCTACTTATTAAACCATAGGTATAGTCAAACTTGGGTAATCCTACCTTGGCCCAAGTCTGGGTTGCCATTGGACGGCCAAGGCAGGGGCACCCAGTCTTGGCCCAAACTCAGGTAATCATTGTAACGGCCAGAACTGAGTACCCAATCTTGAGCCAAGCATGGGCCAATATAGATGTGCCAAAGTTAGGTTCCCCAACGCTAGGCCAAGTAGGGCCCTTTCATTCAACTCTGGCAGCTCCTGCATGGGATTTTGTGTTTGAACGTACAATTTTATTTTTCTAAGTTAATCTGTAAACGTATCAGTAAACGACGGGGCTTTAAAAAGTATAACTCACAGTAAAACAGCAGAACTCTCTAGACGTACAATGGAGTATGTTACGCGAATTTTTTGGCGATAAATTCAAATGTCGAAACTTGGAAAATTTCTATGAAAATATTTTACCGTTTTGATAAAATCATAAAATTAATTATTACTATTTTATAATTTATTTATGTTCAAACAAAAAAAAAACCTCATTGCCAAAATGACATATTTTTTGTAAAAAATTCTCTGCTTTCAGAAAAAAATATCAAATTTAAAGTAACAATTGTCGCAAAGCCAGAAAAATCACTTCTTTCAATTAAAGTTTTGAGAGCCTTTCATTACTTGTAATGAAAAATGAATATTTTATAGAAAAGCTGAAAATTTTTGACGAAAAAATGCAATGTTCATATTTTTATGAGAAATGTTTTTGCTGTAGAAAAAAATTAATGAAAATGTTAAAAAAAAAAAATCGTCAGAATTCAAAAAATCATTACTACGAAAGTACTTAATATTAAGAGCTCAACTCTTCAGGGAATCTTTATTCTGCTGTCAAGAATGACTTCACAAAATTTGAAAAAAATCCGCGAGGGTCACACTCCAAAAAAATTTTTATTTGGTGGAATGACCCGTATAAAAAAAAAAATTTTCATCAAAAAATATTTTCTGCATAATAATACAATTTCTCAACATCAAAATTATTATCAGACATTTAAAATAAAATTTTTTGTTTACTTTCAGACAGGAATGTAATTTGATGATGATTTATATTATTATTCTTATTATTATTAATATTTTCAGACTTTTTAAAATATTAATTATGAAATAAAATAAAATTATACCATGCCAAAAAAAGGACAGATTCATATATACACGGAAGAACAAGATAGTTCTGGCAAACATGCCAGATTATTCTCAGATACATCTGAGTGAAAAAAAAATTTCAGATGCTTGTGAGGTCTATCCAGATAGAACTGAGATGAATGTAGATTATATTGAAATCTATCTCAGATTTACCTCAGATGCATCTTGGATTATTTATTGTTAGATACTTCTGGCGACTATCCGAAATAGTTCCCAGAAACATCTGCATTGGTTCAGTATCTATCCGAGATTATTCTCAAGTATATCTCCGATACTTTTTGGCTAGCGCATGCGCGTTGAACGTAGTCATTTATTTTTTTTTTGTATTTTATTTATTCTTCATTATATTTGTTTATTTATAATATATATCCAATATTATATTTTAAATAAATATTATGTATAATAAATATATATTATATTTATTATAATTAAACCAATAAAACGTCTATTGAAAGAGACAAAAACATTACAATAAAAATGTAAAATGTGAGTTTAAACAAGGTTAAGTCTTACTATCCCAAATATAAATATGATAATGATAAAATGATAACGATAACATGGTTGGTTTATAAATAATTTTTTTACATACCTTTATAATTTAACTTTCAGAATCGGCACACAGTAAATCATTCACAATAATAAATAATAAACGGACAATAAAATTTAATGGTTATGCTTTATTATATTACCGGCGTATAAATAAATAGGCATATGTGAAAATCAATCTACGCGCATGCGCTAGCCAAAAAGTATCGGAGATTTACTTGAGAATAATCTCGGATAGATACTGAACCAATGCAGATGTTTCTGGGAACTATTTCGGATAGTCGCCAGAAGTATCTAACAATAAATAATCCAAGATGCATCTGAGGTAAATCTGAGATAGATTTCAATATAATCTACATTCATCTCAGTTCTATCTGGATAGACCTCACAAGCATCTGAAATTTTTTTTTCACTCAGATGTATCTGAGAATAATCTGGCATGTTTGCCAGAACTATCTTGTTCTTTCCGTGTATCATGTTCGTTTGTTTTGTTTGAAAAAAAAGAATAATCGAAAATCGATAAAATTTATTAAAATGAAATTTAAAAAAACATTCTTTTTATCATCAAAATCATAATAATATATAGCTAAAAACCCTCTTTGACGTACGCAGAATTTAGTGGTGTAAATTTAATGTCAAGATATTCAGTAGTTTTTACGTGATGCGCGTTCAAAAAAAAGACCTGCCAATTTATAGATATAGATAATAATAACTTTTTTTTTCAATTTCATCTACTTAACCTTATAACGTGGACAAAATTTTCATTTCTTGTGTGGGAGCGACAAAGATAGAGTAGTGAGAAAAGAGTGGAAGAACCTCAGCGTAAATCCAAGAGAAAACTTACTTGGCTTAAGCTCGCAGTACTCTTGGTTTGAGATTTGTATTTTAGTTCAAGTTATTACTGATCGATGATTAATAGATGAGTTTAATTTTTATAATCATCATAATGATATTGCTTTTTAGAATCCAACATTATTTATAGTTAGAAATTTTGGCTTTTTCCAAATTTTTTGTGATGATTGATTTGCACTTTATTGAAGGTGTTTTTGATCGAATAAGTAAATATATCTTCATCGAAAAAGTATCTTTAATATAAGTTTGAAATTAACATATTACTGGAAATCGATTATTTTTATTCGTTATTTAGATTATATGTCATGCATATAGAAAATTATTTAAAATAGTTATTGAAGATTTTCAAAAATACATTCAAATCTATAAAAGACCTAAACTGAAAAGATATAATTAATTTAAAAACTCATCTCCTACTTTTTCTATGCATTTTCATTTCCCCGAAACTTTGTTAGAAAACTCTTAAAACTAAAAAAACATCAATATAAATAAACCAGAAAAAATAAACGAATGTATTGTAAAGAAAATATTTTATTAAATTCAACTTGACTTTCAAATGTAAGGTCCGTTAACAATAATATATATATATATATATATATATATATATATATATATATATATATATATATATATTAGGGTGGTCCTTATTTTGGACATTTTCGAATTTTTATGCTCCCAGAGGCTTATGTGGTTCGAAATAAATAAAAAAAAATATCCTCAAAGTTTCAGGTCTCTATCTCAATTTTAACCCGTGCCGCACAGTGATGTAAGTTTCCCATTTAAATAACACGGGGTTTTTGGCATTGAACGATTAAGTTTTTATTCCGGCTAAAGTAATTGTTCGAAAAATTTGAAACTCTGTAAACTTTATTCTCATATTAGCAGCTACTCCTCAGAATTTTTACAGATTTTCAGCTACTATAATTTTGGGGGTACAGCATGATGAAAAAAAACAAAAAAATTATTTTTTTTATTTTTAGCTAAAATTTTTTTCAAATAACATATCAAATCGGTCTGCATCCTTATCAGAAGTTCTTACTTTTTTTTATTCTCGCACCTAAGTGGGTGAACGGTATATCTTTGTTGCACTAATACAGTAATCAGGAACTTTGCATTAGTGTGAAGTAAAGTGTTCCTTAAAAGGATTTTTTGAATTTATTACGATCACCTCACAAACGGTTTCAATTACGGCAGAAAAAAATTCCCTTAAAGTTTGAGCTCTTAATTCCAACAGGACCACGTGTCGCGAATTTCGTTTTTGTGATTTTTTAAGTTTATTATATTTATTTATAAAAGAGATCTATTTTATTAATAATTTATTAGTTAGGAAATTGTAAACAAATAATTATTTCGATATTATAATACACAAAACTATCAACCTTTTCTTTATTATTTATTGCTTAAAACAAATAATAAACTTAAAGGTGACCAACTTATTTAAGCAAATATTGTAAGAAATTTAATTTATTGATAATATTTATCAACTGTTAAACTGAGACATAATATGATTAGTGGCATTGATATACCGATCTCAGATATCAATTGAATGCATTATGTATTTTTGAAAAAGACACAGAATCAAATAACATAAACAAATATGTTTCTTGAAAAAATCACAAAAAAAATTTTGCGGTAACTCTTCCCGTTAGAATTAAGAGCTTAAACTTTAAGGGAATTTTTTCTGTGGTAGTTGAAAAAAAATGCTCCTGATTACTGTATTAGTGCAACAAATATATGCCGTTCACCCACTTGGGTGCGAGAATGAAAAAAAATAAGAACTTCTGATAAGGATGCAGACTGATTTGATATGTTATTTGAAAAAAATTTTAGCTAAAAATAAAAATAATAATTTTTTTCTTTTTTTTCATCATGCTGTACCCCCAAAATTATAGTAGCTGAAAATCTTCAAAAATTCTGAGGAGTAGCTGCTAATATGAAAATAAAGTTTACAGAGTTTCAAATTTTTCGAACAATTACTTTAGCCGGAATAAAAACTTAATCGTTCAATGCCAAAAACCCCGTGTTATTTAAATGGGAAACTTACAACGCTGTGCGGCACGGGTTAAAATTGAGATAGAGACCTGAAACTTTGAGGATATTTTTTTTTATTTATTTCGAACCACATAAGCCTCTGGGAGCATAAAAATTCGAAAATGTCCAAAATAAGGACCACCCTAATATATATATATATATATTCCAAAAGAGAGGGAAACAGCAGTCTGTAGACCAAGAAAACAATATTAAGTTTTTATGCACTGCTGACTTTGTAGATAGATGACTAGTAATGGTGAGAA
The DNA here is from genome assembly GCF_029852145.1 of Microplitis mediator. NCBI lineage: Eukaryota > Metazoa > Arthropoda > Insecta > Hymenoptera > Braconidae > Microplitis > Microplitis mediator. The sequence continues at coordinate 13,234,868 of NC_079978.1, read as the reverse complement.
AGTTAAGAAACTTTAAAACTCAGAGTCTTCCATTCCTCTCAACGGCAAATAACTTACCGTATATTAGTTGACTTTGGCAAGAAAATTCTTTATTCACTCAACATAGCAACGTAAGATTGAGAAAAATAATATCCGGGGAAAAAATTTTAGATCTCACCACTTATAGTTATATCTGATCAGATCTGAAAAAGCAGATCTGGCCAAATCTTCAAATTGTCTCTATCTGACGAGATCTGGTCAGATATAATCAGATCTGATCAGATATATTTATATGTGGTCAGATCTAAACCTTTTTCTCCGAGGATCCTTATTAAAAAAATTAATAAATTGCGAAAAAAAATAAGATAGTTTTAATTCGATCCGAAATGTAATGTAACGTACTAGGAACATTACTTAGAGGAATTGTACATAAATATAATTAATGAAAAAATCCCAGTGGTCGCTAGGCTCGAACCGGCATCCTTCTAATTCAAAGTCTTTGATGCTATCCACAGCGCTGACCCACCCGGGTCGAAAAAGTTGATCCATTTTAAATCAACTAAAAATTTTAAGTTGTTTTTATTCAATTTTATTTTTTTTTATATTTAATTAATATGTTAAATTTAATCTAGTTTTGCCCTTACTATTCCTTATTTAGACTATTTTCAGACTTATTTTCAATAGTTTTTGGTCTGTTTTTGTTCTAACCTAGATCAAAATCATACTTTTTCTGTCTATTATTTTTAATCCGATTTTGAGTTATGAAAGATCAAAAACAGATTAGAATTTTTTTTCTATATTTATTATAATAAATAATAAAAACAAAAAATTAATGAAAGTTTAATTTTATTTTACATATTAATATCAAGTTATGTTTCTTTTATTAAATAAATTGGCTCAATAGACATATAGACATTATTCAAAATGAGATCAGCATCTTCTTCCTTTTCTTTTGATAGTGCTGTCCTAGTAACTGAGATTTTCTTTGAGCATGCATTCTGAAAAATATCAACTACTTTCCCTCTTGATTCTTCTACCTCCAACTCATTCAGTTCCTTATCATCTGTTAGATATTTTTATAAATGAAGAAATGTACTACAATAAGTCAATATTCAATATGAAAGAAAATTTTAATTTATAGAATAATTGGTGAAAAACTAGGCACTAAAAAATAAGTTATCCTAAGCAACTCAAAGATTCTACGAAAATGAGTAATTTGCTGTATTGAAAGCGCTATATATAAGCTATAAATTTGAATTCACAAAATAATTAAAAAAAATCTGGGCGTCAGTTGCCCCAGCAGGCCAAATGAAAAAAAAAAACCATGGAATTTGAGAAAAAATTGGCTTTAAGATTGTTTACTGGTGAGGCTGGCTACAAAACCTAAATAAGCTACAAGCACTTTTAAAAAGGAAGGATTCTTCTGTTATTTCCGCCAAATAGTAGCTTAATATCTTGCCGTACCGCAAAGCTATAGATAATTGAAAAAAAAAAAATCAAAATTTACATGCTAATTAAAGGAGAAAATTTCAAATTCATTTAGCGAGTACTTAGAATTAAAATTAACAGTTCATCTTTAGTGGAAATTTATTTTTACATGTTTAGAAAATTATTCCGCCGATGGACCAGAAAAAAATAGTCGTTTTAAACGAAGCACCCTAATATATATATTAGACTGATTCAAAAAAATCGACTAATTTTTTTTTTTTTTCATTATATCGAAAATATTGTTAGAAATGACGAAAAAAAAATACTGTGAAAGTTTGAGCTCTTAATATTAATATAAACAACTGCCGCATCGCGATTTTCTATTTCCCGTTTAAATAACATGGGAAAATTTAGTTTTTGAGCTTTGGAATTTTGTAGCTCACGGCGGGACCAATACTTTGAAATGTTCAAGACATATTCTTATGGGAAATTTGACGCTCTACAAAAAAGGTCTCTTATAATTTTTCGATATTTTTATTTCTTCTTAAGTAATTCGAAGTTAAAGTTAGATTGACGATAAATTTTCACATTTTTTAAATTTTTTGATGCAACCATCAACTTTATCCGAAAATTTCAGAGGACATTTTTTGTAGAGCATTTTATTTCCTACAACTTCTCTCAGAAAAAATTTTCGATATTTCACTTAAGTCGTATGTTATTTGCAATTAACTGAAAATTTTCTTAAATAATCTAAATTTTGTTGCTTAAAATTAAGTATATTAAATTTTCAGTTAATTGCGAATACCTAACGACTTATGAGAAATATCGAAAATGATCTTAAGTTCTAATCCAAAAAGTAGACACTTGGAGCTACAATTTCCTTTTTTTTTTTCTTGTACGACCATTTCTTTCAAAGTTAGGGCCTGTTGAAAATCGCCCAAAAATTTGGAATTTTTTTTTGATCCTTTAATTTTTTCCATTAGTGTATATATATATATATATTAGGGTGCTTCGTTTCCGGCGTAAGTATTTTTTTCGTTGCTCATCAAGCAAAATATTATTTTTTATGCTGCAACAAAAATTCCTGCCAAGTTTGAGCTCTTAATTTCAATTTCAAGTACATTCCATTTGATTTCGAAGATTTCCCATTTGAAACACATGTAAATAAAATTACTTTTTTTTTAAGTTTCTAATACTCAGCTGCATTTTATGATCTCGACGCGGTTTTGGTCGCGAATTGTAGGGTATTCGGTGTTCTTCAAAAGTGCCCACAGTTACTTAGCTGTAATTTCAGCTGTTTCACTCGTGTCCGTTGCGGAACTCATATTTCCTATAAAATTGACCTTTATTGGCAGAATGCCAATTTTAATAATTTGAAAAATAAAATATAAAAAAAAAACAATTACAATTGATATTATATTTTTCAAATTATTAAAATTACTATAACTCGGAAACTATGGACTTTAGCGACTTGACTCATAGGACTTTTTTTGAAGGGAATAAAATTTCCTATAAAATTCCCCTTAACATTTTTAGTGTACTTCCATTGGTTTACATTCTGCAAGTCATTAAAGGTCGATTTCATAGGAAAAATGAGTTCCGCAACGGACACAAGTAAAACAGCTGGAATCACAGCTAACTAACTATGGGCACTTTTGAAGAACACCAAATGCCCTACAATTTGCGATCAAACGCACATCGATATCATAAAACGCAGCTGAGTATTAGAAATTTAAAAAAAAAAATTTAATTAAGGTGTATTTTAAATGAGAAATCTTTGAAATCAAATGGAATGTACTTGAAATTGGAATTAAGAGCTCAAACTTGGCAGGAATTTTTGTTTCAGCATAAAAAACAATATTTTGCTTGATGAGCATCGAAAAAAATACTTTCGACGGAAACGAAGCACCCTCTAATATATATATGTATATTAGGGTGATCCAAAAAATAACAAATTTTTTTTTTTTCTCGGAAACAGGTTCAAAAGTTTCATTTAAATAAGAAAAGACGCCTGTGAAAATTATAGCTCTTAATATTAACATTAAGAGGTTCCTCATCGTACTTTTATATATTCCATAAGAATAACATGGGAAAAATTTTTTTTTACGTCTTCTGCTTTTTATAAGTAGCTAACGATGCGTCATAGGAATAAATGGCAGACATATTTTTGTAGGGAATTGAATGCTCTACAAAAAAAGATTCTTATCATTTTTTGAGGAATCTATTTGTTCAAAAGTTATTTGAGATTAAAGTCGAATACATATTAAATTTTGAGATTTTCTTACTTTTCCGGCGAAACTATCAGACCTATTACAAAATATCATTGGACCTTTTTTGTAGATAATTTTATTCCCTAGAAGTTATTTCCAATAAAGGTTTTTCAAATGCCGCATTGTTTTCTAATCATTTTTATTTTAATGTCATGCTCATAAAAAAATAGTCTTCTGATCGATTTTAAGAGCTTGCCATTAAAATAAAAATAATTAGAAAAAATTGTGGAATTCGAAAAAACTTTATTAGAAATAACTTCTGGGGGATAAAATAGTCTACAAAAAAGGACCAACGATATTTTGTAATAGGTCTGATAGTTCCGTCGGAAAAGTATGAAAATCTCAAAATTTAATATGAATTCGACTTCAACCTTAAATAACTTTTGAACAAATAGATTTATCAAAAAATGATAAAAAACCTTTCTTGTAGAGCATTCAATTACCTATAAAAATTTACCTGCCAATTTTTCTCCTATTGTTCTCATGGAAAATAGAAAAGTGCGATAAGGAACCTCTTAATGTTAAAATTAAGAGCTCTAATTTCCACAGGCGTCTTTTGTTTTATCTAAATGAAACTTTTGAACCTGTTTCCGAGAAAAAAAAAAAATTTGTTATTTTTTGGATCACCCTAATATATATGTATATATATATGGGTCATTCCACCAAATAAAATTATTTTTACGGGCGCTCCCTCGTCGATTTGGTTCAAACTTTGTGGAGTCGTTCTATGTATTAAAAAAAAAATTCTCTAAAAATTTGAGCCTTTTATATGCAGCTGTTTCAAAGTTATGATTTTTTGAATTTTTTAAAAATGTTTGTTTTTAACTTTTTCATTAATTTATTTGAAGGAAAAAATTGTTTTTAAAAAATGAGCACATAACAGTTTTTTGTCGAAAAAATTCTCAGCTTTATAATAAAAATATCCATTTTTTATTTTATGTTACAGAAAACCTTTCGAAATTCGATTAAATACGAAAAAACGATTTTCATGATTTTGCGTCGCTTGATACATCTAATTTGATATTTTTTTTGAAAGCTGAGACTTTTTCCCACAAAATATGTGATTTTCACGATGTGCGTATTTTTTGTTTGAACAAAATTAAATAAAATATAAACTCTCTATGATCAATAAACGTTCATTCTTATTTGTTTTGAGGATGTTGATACATTTTTAACACATATATATCCTAAGCTATCAACAATAGGTGAGATAGGGTGCACTGCTTGTGTTTCTTTCACCGTTTTTGACTCCAAGTATCGTACGTCTAAAGCATTTATTTTCTATGAAAAGTCATCATTCCCTGATTAAACGAAACGATTTGTAATGTTAAATGCCCATAAAAAGGGTGATACAAAAGTATTAAAAGTATTCAAAAGCATTAAAAAGTATTTAAAATTTTTTTTCCAATCGTTTCAAGTCGTTTCTTTTCATAAGGGTTGGTTATAACAATGAAATCAACGCTGGTAAAATTTTGAATATCCTGATGTATAAATTTTGCGGTATGAGGATATGTTTTCGGGTATGTATCTGCAGTAAAGCTCTGAAAACAAAAATTATAAAACTATTTTTCATGATACCAGCATCAATGGTTCAAGTCTAGGAATTAGTAAGTTGAACTTTGATTCTTGAGTTTTGTTCAATAGTGATTTCAGACTATTGATGTCATCTGCGTTAATGACAGTCCTGACTTAGTAATCAAGTTTTATAAAAATTTGTGTACATAATAAGTAGTATTTATGGTTTCTGTTTAATTATAAATTGCAAATCATAAGTAAGGCGTACACTAATGGTTGATCACACAATTGGTTTCAATATAACTTGATTCTAACTGGCTGCTGACACTGATAATAATTTTCAATGCAGGTCATCATGAAAAAAATAGTGTGTAACGCTAGATGAAACACGACTTCAGATGGCAGTTATTGTCAGCTTTTGCCTATGGCTCGGGCAGCCTACTTTACTTTCGTCTGACATCGTTTTATTTCATCTCTTGCCACACAATGAACTATTACAGTTTGTTAAAACTATAAAATCAATGACTTGCATTTAAACAATTATTGATTTTGTTCAAACAAAAAATATGCACATTGTGAAAATTACATATTTTGTGGGAAAAAGTCTCAGCTTTCAGAAAAAAATATCAAATTAGTTGTATCAAGCGCCGAACAGTCATAAAAATCGTTTTTTCGTCTTTACTCGAATTTTAAAAGGTCTTCTGTAACATAAAATAAAAAATGAATATTTTTATTGGAAAGCTGAGAATTTTTCCTACAAAAAACTGTAATGTGCTCATTTTAAAAAAAAAATTTTTTCCTTCGAATAAATTAATGAAAAAGTTGAAAACAAAAATTTTTTAAAAATTCAAAAAATCATAACTTCAAAACAGCTGCATATAAAAGGCTTAAATTTTCAGAGAATTTTTTTTTTAATATAAAGAACGACTCCACAAAGTTTGAACCAAATCAACGAGGGTCGCCCCGTAAAAATAATTTTATTTGGTGGAATGATCCATATAGATATATTAATATATCTATATAGATATACATTGAGTAAAAGTAGACTACATGGCTGAGTATTGTGCTGAATATAAAGCGCATACCCGAGCAATTGCACTCGTTGTAAACTAGAAGTGCTGTGTAAGAATAATGCAATAAATGAAGCAAGCAATACAAAATGTCCTCTACTAAGTACATAACATGTTTTCAACAACATTTCACCTATTTTTTTGTACTTATTTTTTATGTAATAAAAATAAACTATACCTCTAAAGATTTTACTACTAAAGAAAACATGAACTTATTTGTTTGATTTTTTGACATTATTAAATTTTAATTTCATTTAAATGTTTATTAGTTCACACCTGGTTACAATGATCACAAAAAAAAAACAAAAATAAAAATCTTTATAAAAAAAATATAAATTGTAATAATAAATAATATTTTAGATTGCTCGAAAGAGCTAGAATTTAGGTTGTAGGAATATATACGGTTGCGGCAAATATGACATAAATATGAGAGGTTGGAAGAGGTCGGTAAGCGTTAGCTTCGGTGATAGAACATGTGAATTCGTAGCGTTATCTGTCAAGGCCAGACGTCGATGTATGCAAGCCTCAGGGACGTTAGGCTGGGTGGGACGGGGTGATTTCGTTCGGGGTTTACAAGCCATACTAGTGGGAGATGAGGGACATACAAAGTGGTGGGGGAAAGTACGGCGTCGCTTATCTGGCTGCCGGAAGTCAAAATTGCCGTTTAAACATGACGCGCACACCTGGAGTCAAATTGTGAGATTGAGGGTGCCTCTACGAGTCAACAGTACATCTCCACTTTGTCCCCCATTGCGATACTTCAACGTCACATAGTGTGATATTCCACGATTTCTCGTTGCGGTACACATACTGCTATTCAATATTTAGTATTATAAATGTGTATCTGTATATATATATATATATATATATATATATATATATATATATATATATATATTAGGGTGATTCATATATATATATATATTCTAACATGGAAAAAAAATTCGACATCGACCCGTGGGTTGAAATTATTGAAATATAATAAATCGTTATCCGACGAGCAAATTCTAGTAATATCTAGAATCGAAAATTTCGACTTCGACCGAGCAATCGACCCGACGCATTGATTGAAACGAGAGATCCGGGATAGACTCCGTACTGAACGGCCGCGTTTTTTCTGTATTTGACCTATTCGACTCCGACTAAAAGAACAATTCCGATTTCGATTTCGACCAACGCGATTTACGAACTTCACGACCAATTCAAGTTTGAACAACAAATATTATCTGTGTGAACAATAATCTGATTTTTTTGGGAACAAATAACCGCCTTCGTGAACTAGTGAACAAGCCGAAGCATCGGCGTGAAACTGAACAACGTTTATAACCGATTTTTTTGTGATAATAAACAAATGAAGTGGGTTTTGAACTATATTAAAAAGTAATTAATTCATTACGCGCAATAATTGTATGATAGTGTAATTCAACGCATCACCGAAATAAAATATTATTTTATTTCGTTCGAGCAATTCTGAGAATTACGGATTATCCGTGTCTCATTCGCAACGGCAGTCTTGTCGCCTCAACGTGTAAGAATACTCTGACATCACTCGTCAAGTATTTCGTTAATACGTACGCTGTATGTGTGTTTCCGGACAATAAAATGAATAAGTTTAGTTCATTTCGTCAATGAATGTTTTCTTCGAATAACGAACTAATTTTGTGTTTTAATCAAGCACGAGTTCTACGAGCAATTTTGTTTTGTTTATATCGAGTCAGCCAGCAACAGCATATATATTTTGTTTTGTAAACCGATTATTTTTGGATTTGTGATACCGATCACTGATTTTGTTTATTTGATATACGACTGATTATTTTGTTCAATTCTGATCAATTACTTAATCGTAATCTTAAGTGCCTGAACTTTCCCCGATTCACCACCCTGAGTCGTTTGTTTTCGATAATTGTTATTTAGTGATTATTTAATCAGCTGTCGCCCAACTTTAAATTTTGAATAAGGTTGCCGAAATCGTAAGTGTATTCGGACTTCACTACATTAGATCCCCCGGTGATGAAAAACCCGTTACAATATATATATATATATATTAGACTGGGCCAAAAAAATTGACTATTTTTTTTTTTCATAGCTATATCGAAAATATTATTCAGGATGACAAAAAAAAAATTTCATGAAAGTTTGAGTCCTTAATATTAATTTTAAGAGGTCTATCATCGCAATTTTTAATTTTAATTCATAATTTGATGTTTTACGTCAGAACTGCTAAAACATTGGAGTAAAAAAAATTCATTTCTACTTTTTCTTATGTAAAATTGAATTCCCTACAAAAAAGGTCTGATTGAAAATTTTCGTCAGACAAGCCGTTTCCGATTAATTGAGCTTAATAAATTGATATATTTTTTCGATTTAACATTTTTACTTTTGAATTTTGTAACTGACAAATCAAGAAATATCTAAAAAAGATCATGACAGATTCTTAAAGGAAATTTAATGCTCTACAAAAAAGGCCTCTTAACATTTTTTGCTTAATTCACTCCTTCGAAAGCTATTCAAGGTTGAATTTGAGTCAAAACGATTTCAATAACGTAAATAACTTTCGAAGGAGTGAATTTAGCAAAATATGTTAAGAGGCCTTTTTTGTAGAGCCTGAAATTTCTTTCGAAAATCTGTCATGGTCTTTATTAGATATTTATTGATTTGTCAGTTACAAAATTCAAAAGTAAAAATGTTAAATCGAAAAAATATATCAATTTGTTAAGCTTAATTAATCGGAAACGGCTTGTCTGACGAAAATTTTTAATCAGACCTTTTTTGTAGGGAATTTAATTTTACATAAGAATAATTGGAAATGAATTTTTTTTACTCGAATGTTTTAGCAGTTCTGACGTAAAACATCAAATTATGAATTAAAATTAAAAATTGCGATGATAGACCTCTTAAAATTAATATTAAGGACTCAAACTTTCATGAAATTTTTTTTTTGTCATTCTGAATAATATTTTCGATATAGCTATGAAAAAAAAAATAGTCAATTTTTTTGGCCCAGTCTAATATATATATATATATTAGGGTGATCCAAAAAATAACAAATTTTTTTTAATTTGCTCGATTGATTGATTCCAAAATCTAATCAGCTCTAACACTTTATAAGCCGCGTCGAATGCCACCTCAACCATCAAAATCAATTCATCCGTTCAGGAGAAACCGTTGACGAAAGAAATCAAAAAAAATTTTTCTTGGTTTTTTTGAAATTTCTCAAATCGCCATGATAAATCAATTTTAAAATTTGATCAGCATTAGAACTTAATAAAACACGTCGATTGCTGCCTCAACCGTCTTAATCGGTCAATTCGTTCACGAGATATCGTTGATTAAAAAAATAGTGAAAACCTTTTTTTTCGGATATCTACATAAAAATTGAATCATTAGATTTTAAAATCTAATCAGCTCTAGAACTTAATAAAACGCGTCTATTGCCGCCTCAACCATCAAAATCGGTTGATTCGTTCGCGAGATATCGCGGGAGAAAAAAATGCTAAAAAATGATTTTTTTTAAAACAATGGCATGCAAAAGTATTATCGAGCTCGAAGAGCTCGAAAATGTACCGACAATAATGTTTTCGAGCTCGTTGAGCTCAGACAGCGGGAAGTTTTGGGGCTGGCCCGTAGGGTTAACCGATAGACCGATTTTTTTCTTCTCGGAAACAGGTTTAAAAGTTTCATATAGAAAACAAAAGACGCCTGTGGAAATTAGAGCTCTTAATTTTAACATTAAGAGGTTCCTCATCGCACTTTTCTATTTTCTATGAGAATAACAGGGGAAAAATTTTTTTACGTCTTCTGATTTTTATAAGTAGCTAACGATGCGTTATTGGAATAATTGGCAGGTAAATTTTTGTAGGTAATTGAATGGTCTACAAGAAAAGTTTTTTATCATTTTTTGATAAATCTATTTGTTCAAAAGTTATTTAAGGTTGAATTCATATTAAATTTTGAGATTTTCATACTTTTCCGACGGAACTATCAGACCTATTACAAAATATCGTTGGTCCTTCTTTGTAGACTATTTTATTTCCCAGAAGTTATTTCTAATAAAGTTTTTTCGAATTCCACATTTTTTTCTAATTATTTTTATTTTAATGTCAAGCTCTTAAAATCGATCAGAAGACTATTTTTTTATGAGCATGACATTAAAATAAAAATGATTAGAAAATAATGCGGATATTGAAAAAACTTTATTGGAAATAACTTCTAGAGAATAAAATTATCTACAAAAAAGGTCTAATGATATTTTGTAATAGGTCTGATAGTTTCGCCGGAAAAGTAAGAAAATCTCAAAATTTAATATGTATTCGACTTAAATCTCAAATCACTTTTGAACAAATAGATTTATCAAAAAATGATAAAAAAATTTTTCTTGTAGCGCATTCAATTACCTACAAAAATTTACCTGCCAATTATTCCTATGACGCATCGTTAGCTACTTATAAAAATCAGAAGACGAAAAAAAAATTTTTCCCATGTTATTCTTATGGAAAATAGAAAAGTGTGACGTGGAACCTTTTAATGTTAATATTAAGAGCTCAAACTTTCACAGGCGTCTTTTTTTATCTAAATGAAACTTTTGAACCTGTTTCCGAGAAAAAAAAAAATTTTAATTTTTTGGTTCGCTCTAATATATATATATATATATATATATATATATATATATATATATATATATATATATATATATATATATATATATATATTTATATATATATGTTTAGGTTTCCACTATACTTAAATGGTAAATTACCGTACGATGGACGGTGTGGCTTAATAAGATATAGATCAAATCGAACGGAATATAGTAGTGCCGGATAGCTCAACTGGTAGAGCACTCGGCGTGATACCGAATTGGTCTGGGTTCGATTCCCAGTTCGGGCTATCTATATTTTTCTCAATTTATCTATAAATTGTCTTATTGAGAAGGTTTGCATATATATATATGTAGCGCTGCTACTAGCTGAAGCGATCGATAATTTTCGGCAGTTTACGTCGAACATCGATTTTTCATTAATCCTTCCTACCTCATTCGTAGAGGCAATAAGTAATAGACCGCTAGACTGCATACACGCATCCACGCATTTTTTCTTTTCTGTACACTTACAATTACTGTGTTACTTTCGTTATTTAAATAAAACATTTGTTTAATATAATTAGTTGGTTTTAATAATTTATATTATTACCTCAACCACTAAATTGGTGACCCCGACGTGATCTCTTTTTAAGGGAAGCGTCGAACACGTGCGTTACACAATTTGTAAAAAAAATTTCGTGAGTTCTCGTGTCGTTTTGCCGCGAATATTTTTGTCGCGTTACCGATTAACCGGTGGGACCGTGATTTGTATTCACAGTTATTTGTGTGTGAATTTGTTTTTTAATTAGTGCAGTGATTATTCTTTATCATTTAGCAGTTGTTATCTTTTATCACCGCTGGTGCTTTGCTGGGCATCTTATGGACGTTATGCCGCATCAGTATTAATTCGAGGGACCATCAGTGCAAATCGAGTTGTGATAAAAGTGTTCGCGAACTGTTTAAAAAATTGTTAATTAATTTTTCGTGCAGTGTCACGTATAAAATAATTTTAAGTGCAGGTGATATTATTGTTATTTGAAATATTACTTTTATATTTTATATTTCGAAATGTACGCATCTGCCGCAGAGGAAATCGCTGCTTTGCGTAAGCAACTTGCACTGTTGACTGCTGAGGTTAGCGAAATGCGTGCTCAGGCGCAACTTTTGAACACACGATCTAGAGCATACCGACACCATAGTCCTCGGAAAGTTAAAAAATTAGACTATTGCTGGTATCATTTCAAGCATGGTAAAAATACCCAATCATGCGCTCCCGGCTGTAAATGGCAAGGAAACGCAAACGAGAATCAGTAGAGGTGGCTAATGATTCTCAATCGATTTCTCGCCACCTGTTTATTAGAAACAGAACTACAGGAACGGAATATCTTGTCGATTCCAGCTCCGATTTGTACGTCTTTCCACGTGGCTGGCTGAAATCAATCAGTACACCCATAGGTTATCACTTGTATGCTGCAAACGGCTCGATAATTCAAACCTATGGTCTAAAGTCGTTAACATTAAATCTTGGACTTCGCCGTGAATTATCATGGAATTTTATAATTGCTGACGTCACTAAACCGATTATAGGTGCAGACTTCCTAAGTTATTATGACTTACTAGTCGACCTAAAACGAAAATGCCTTTGTGATGGCATCACCGGTTTATTGACACCCGGAAATTCTCACACGACATCGGCAGAAACAAATATTGAAGCAGTCAATGGTAGTTCTGCGTATGTGGAGTTATTGAGAGAATTTACCGATATTACACGACCTGATGCTACCCAGCGTCAAACAAAAAAACATTCAACAGTGCATCATATCCGAACGTCACCTGGACCGCCAGTTTCGTGCAAAGCAAGACGCCTGGCTCCAGATAAGTTGAAAATCGCTCAATCAGAGTTCCGAAAAATGATCGAGGAAGGTATTTGCAGGCCACCCAACAGCGCCTGGGCTTCACCACGTCATTTAGCGCAGAAGAAGTCCGAAAAATGGAGGTCGTGCGGTGATTACCGACCGCTTAACGATCGAACGCTTATCGATTAATACTCATTGCAATATCTCGACGACTTTGTCGCACTTTTACATGGTAAAAACATATTTTCAGTCGTCGATTTTTCAAAGGCTTTTTGCAAATACACGTTGCACTGGAGGACGTGCCGAAAACGGCGATCATTACACCGTTTGGACTATTCGAGTTCCGGTTTATGACGTTTAGGCTTGAAAACGCGGTTCAAACGTTTTAACGATTTATTAACGAGGTCACTCGTGACCTTGATTTCGTCTTTCTGTACATTGACGACATTTTAATTGCATCAAACGACGAAAAGCAGCTCATGGAGCATCGGAAAATTTTATTCGAGCGTCTCCGTGAATACAGACTGGTAATTAATGTATCAAAATGCTAATTTGGTCTACCGGAAGTAAAATTTCTCGGCCATCTCATCACTAAAGATGAAATCAAGCCGTTACTGGAAAAAGTAGAGGCTATTGTCAATTTCGAGCCTCCTATCACCGTAAAAGCTCTTCGTCGACTTCTCGGCACAGTGAATTCCTACAGAAAGTTCATCAAGAACGCTGCAGAAATTCTAGCACCGCTTAATAAAATTTTGGAAGGACCCAAAGTCAAAGGCTCTCATCCAGTCAACTGGACAACTGAACTTCAAGAGTCTTTCAAGTCAGCTAAACGAGTTCTCGCGGATGCTACTTTGTTGGTACACCCTAAAATCGATGCTGATTGGGCAATATTCACCGACGCATCCGAAATCAGTATTGGAGCCGTTTTACAACAGAAAGTGGATAACAACTGGCAACCACTGGCATTTTTCAGTCGCAAAGTGTCCCCGTCTATTCAAAAATTATCGACATACGACCGCGAGTTGAACGCCATCTACGAGGCTGTAAAATACTTTCGGCATGTTTTTGAAGGCTGGCATGTTACAAAATACACCGATCACAAGCCGCTTCACCACGCTTACAAACAGCGCACCGAAAGAGCATCGCCTTGGCAATTTCGTCGACTCGATTTTATCGGTCAATTCACCACCGATATTCAACATGTGTCGGGTACCGACAATATTGTCGCTGACACATTGTCACGCGTCAAAGCAGTATCTACTGCTATAACGTCGCCGACGCTCAACAAACCGACAATGAACTTCAACAGTTGTTACGTCAAACAACTGCATTAAATTTAAAGACGATACAACTCGATAACGGACCTGCATTGTATTGTGACACTGCATCAGGTACAGTGCGTCCATATGTTCCAGAGCCGCTGAGAAAGAAGGTGTTTAATTCACTGCACTCGCTAGCTCATCCCGGAATTAAAGGATCATTCAAAATGGTCTCCAAACGATACGTTTGGCCGTCAATTAATAAAGATTGCTGTGAATGGGCAAAATCTTGCATCGATTGTCATAAGAATAAAATTCAGAGACACGTGCCATTGCTGATCGCCAGTTTTGAAACTCCAACTGAACGATTCGAGCACATTCACATCGACCTAGTGCCTTTAAAATCGGCAAGAGACTTTAATCAATGCCTGACTACCATCGACCGATTCACGAGGTTTCCTGAGGCTGTCCCGTTATCCAATGGAACTGCAGAGACGAGAGCACATGCACTATCGCTGCTCTGGATTTCACGCCACGGAGTACCAAAACGCATAACTTCGGACCAAGGTCCGCAATTCGAATCGTCATTATTCCAGTCGCTATTAAAAATATACGGAATAAAACACCTACACACTACGCCGTATCATCCGCAAGCCAACGGTCTTGTCGAACATTTACACCATCAGTTTAAGTCAGCACTTTTGTGTCATCAAGAGTCATGGTATGACGCATTACCAGCCGTTTTGCTCGGCTTACGCGCTGCCTGGAAAGACGACATACAGACGACACTGGCTGAATTAGTGTACGGTGAGCCAATTCGTTTACCTGGTGAGTTACTCACTCCCAGTCACAAAACTACACCTCACGATATCATTAACACATCGAAACGTCATTTTAATTCATTGGCACCGGCCGAAATGTCGCGTCACGGCAAGCATTCTGTTTTCTGTTTCAGGAACCTTAGTACTTGCAGCCACGTACTGGTACGAAATAACCAGGTTGGACCATCTTTCTCACCGCCGTACGATGGTCCATATCGTGTAATAACCCGACACGATAAATATTTCATCGTCGATTTTCGTGGACGACAAATCGCTATTTCAGTGGACAGATTAAAGCTGATTTACGAGGCGAATCCAATCGACATGATGATGATAATAACAAACTCCCAGCCGAATAACACAGCAACCGAGACCCAAAAACGCCGAGTCCGGTTTAACATTTAATAATTTACGCGATTTAATTTTTTTTTTACATAAAAGTTTTTTTTACGTAGTAATAATTCACCACTTTATTATATTCATTCATTTAATTATTTATTTATTCATGTCATTTGTAAATATTCCATTACTTTAATTATCGTGTGTTAAATTTAAAAAAAAATAAAATAAAAAAAAAAAACAAAGAGAGTTTTGTAGCGTTGCTACTAGCTGAAGCGATCGATAATTTTCGGCAGTTTACGTCGAACATCGATTTTTCATTTATCTGTCTCTACTTCATTTGTAGAGGCAATAAGTAATAGACCGCTGAACTGCATACACGCATCCAAGCATTTTTTCTTTACTGTATACTTACAATTACTGTGTTACTTTCGTTATTTAAATAAAACATTTGTTTAATATAATTAGCTGGTTTTAATAATTTATATTATTACCTCAACCACTAAATATATATACATATATTGTAACGGGGTGGAATGCTTATGCATTCCGTTTAAATTTAATTTCGACTCGCGCCAAAAGATCCAGCTTCCTTCTTCAACAACTGTCAATATGGAAGAAAGTATAACCTTACGCGCCGATTTCCTCGACCTTTGATTTTAGGGGTTGGCAAGCCTGAGTCGAGAGAGGTACGAGGCCCATAGACGACGAGTGGTCGGTCTCTTGGCTCGCAGCAACCACCGTGGACGGATGTGTTCTTCCACTATTACCACTATTATCTTGATTTCCACCACAAGTACAACTACAATCTAATACTACTACACGTGCTGCTAGCCATTATCATTCTTATAAGGTTCAAGAGCCTATAAGCCTACGTTAAGTGGAAGCTTATTCAAATTATAATTTATTATTGTGGAATTTTGGATCTAGTGGATTGACAGGACTTGGGAAAAGGATTGGTCACGGTTGGAAGGACTGAAGGTTTGGCTTAAAGAAGGAGGTTCGTTGGAGTGAAGGACTGGTGGGTTTGTTGGAGTATGTCTAAATTTCTTGAGATTTTTATTAAGTCGTGAATTAATAATTTATTACGTTGATCAAGTCGAGTCAGTTGTATTAGTTAGTCAAGTCAGGTCATCAGTCATACATAATTTTACTGTCCATAATTTTATATATTATTTGTGAAGCGGCTTCGTTCAATTAATGCCATAGCTATAGTATGATTTAATATAATCAATTGATTATCTAACGGTGTCAACCTTCCTGATAAGTTGAGTATAAGATTTCTATCTCTAATTTTTCTACTGAGTGGTTCAGTACGGGGTTATCCTCGCCCTGAGGTTCCTCTGAGCATAGCTAGACAAGATACGTAGAACACCTCAAGTTTCACGTGAGCCCTTATTTTGTTAAGACCACATCTAATTAATTTAATAAGTGTGACCCATTACAATATATTATAACAGGAGTACTGCTACTCTGGTCGTCCTTGCAAAGGGTGCCACTAGAAGTAATACGGTCTTCCAAAACCAGATCTTAATTTTCAAGGTCGGTGTAAATTTTAATTGTGTAACGATCGTTACAAATAGATCGCGATTTAACCGTACTGTCATTCAAAAATTAAAAAAATTTTTTTTTTAATTTTTATTAAAATAAGAATTATACTGCGTAGTTGAAAGCACACCCAACAATATGTCTAGCAATGCGTGTATAGATATGTAAGGGTAAATTCATGTGTATATTGTTTCACACACATATATTCATCTAGCTCATTTTTGGGTTTGCTCTGAATTCTCACTGAAAAAGTGTGTGAATACGAATGGTCAAGTCAGAAGAGTGAGAGAGAAAGGAAAATAAGAGTAACCAAGTAAGAAAACTATGTATCTCTCCCTTCCTCTATGCACCGCTATCGCCGCTCCCTTACAATGAGCTTACTGACTCATGTATGTTTTCCAGATGTCCAACGCGAGTCCCTCAAATCATCATAAATGTCACATAAATTTATCAAGATGTTTCTGTGATCTAGTTTGACTCAAATATTTACATCTGTTATTGATAAATTCCATGGTTCCCCGCGGAACCTCTCTGTTTCCTTTTTCTATCGCCAAAAATTTTTCCTCTCGATTTTTGTTTTTTTAAATAATTATATTTTTCTAGAGTAAAAATATATTGATCGTAAATGTCATCATATATTTGATATGGAGACCTTGTCCCACAGTACCCCGCGAAACCTCTCTTTCCCCTTTTTACCATGGGAAATTTTTTCCTCTTGATTTTTGTTTTTTTAAAAATTATTTTTCTCCGAGGGCATCTAAAATATTAGTAATAAATATCATCATATATTTGTCAAAGAACCATTGTTTTAAGGTGTCCCCCTGTCCACCGTGGAGTCATTTTTCTATCTGCATCTGGTTGCTATCAAATTCCGTGACCCCTTGAACCTCATATTTCACTCTCAGCTGTCCAATATTCAAAACTCCTCTATTTCATTTTTCTTTTTTTAACCCATCTTAGTCTTAAAGATGTGACATCATCCAGCCCCACTTTTCTATTAAACCCTTGCTATATAAACCCATGAAAAGTAATCAAAGCCAGTCATTACTGTCATAACTAAAACCCTTGTTGGATCTATCCGCGAGTAAGACTCACTGAGTCAATTTCAACGTTCGTTTTCGTGACGCTCCACGCCTAGGCAACCGGAGGTCCTAGATCGATAATCGGAATTTGATTCTTTTATTTAAATATTAAATATTCAAAAGTCATTACTTCTGCTACCGAAACCCTTGTAGGATCTATTCAACCCGTGAGTAAGGCTCACTGAACTGATTCCAACATTTGATCTCGTGGCGCTCCACGCCTAGGCGACCGGGGGTCCTAGACCAATAATCGAGGTTTTATTTTTAAAACAAATTTTAAATTTTTATTTTTAAAATCTTTCTTTTTTCCACTTTTCTTCTTTTAGGAGCTTGCAGTACGTATTATTCAAAAATGATCACAGTAATTAACTAGATTAATTAATGGTAATTTTGACTGCTAATTAATTTAATTTAATTAATACCGGTGACTTCAACGGCCATTAATTCCATCATCTGATTTTATTTTATTTGTCGAATTATTTATTAATCTTAATCGTCTAATTAATTTATTTATCTTAATTATTTGATTAATTTACGTGGACTAGATCACGAACTAGATTAAGAAATTTCTGGCTAGTGTTTCACACAACGTGCCTTGGAAATTCTACGACGCGCACTGATAGAAGGATTACTTCGTATTGAAGAACCCATTTTTTGAACATGATTTTTTTGTATTTAACAAATATTTCTTAAATAGTAAAAAATTCTAATTAAATACAAAAAAATGATGTTTAAGAAATGATATCTTAAATACTAAGAAATATTTTTTTAATGCTAAGAAATTCTTCTATCAGTGCAATAGTTCCGGCTATTGCCTGGAATAATTAACGACACACTGTTAAACAACGTCTGGCATCTAATTAATTTTAATCAAAATTTACGATTAATTAATTAACTACTTTACTGCCTGGACGCGGAATACCCTGACGAACGATTATGTATTTGAATTCAATTGAGATTTTAGCCTAGGCCTACAATAATAATTCAATTAATACCTGTTATTATTTCCTGCTGCGTTTCTTTTCTTTGTTTCGTCTTCATTTGTCTCGTCTGGTTCCTTTTTCTCGTCGCTCTCGTCCTCCGCTCTCGTGCTTTCTTTCCGTCTCGTACTTTCTCGTTACTCTTAATTCTTGTTCTACTCCTTCACCTGCTTTTCCAGCTCAATTAGTTTAATGTAATGAAGAGTACCGGCTAATTGCCTGGTATACCCAATAAATATAATTAATATCACTTGGTACTACAGTTAAGAGCCAAGTGTAAAATTTATAATTAACTGTAGCACTTGTGCGTCTGAATCTTAGTTTGGTCCATCTGGTTGTGTGTTGATCTTGGTTCGACAGCCACTTATCAATGTTAACTCACCCGGATTCGGCAACTTCCGGGAAAAGGTCACTCCTACTTCTAAATAAGTGGGACTGACGAGCGAGCCCTTGCTATTTCCACTCCCGAAGACAAGTCTTGCTCTACCCTGGATAACCCTGGGGTAGTTATGGTTTTTATCGACGGTGCGCACGATAATAATTGAATTTTAACGCGGGAAATTCTAATTACCCTTTACATTACCCTGTTAAAATATATATATATATATATATATATATATATATATATATATATATATATATATATATATATATATATATTTGTGGTGGTTCAGCTTCACTCTGCGAGATGGCATCTACAACTCGCACCTCTCGCAGTATCTCGTCCCTACACCTATTTCAATATATAACATTTCCAACATGTTACTTCCAACTCGGCGTCTTAGGTGGGGTATACGATAGACACACCTAACTGAGGAGTCTCATCTTAGAGACTATACTTAGACGAAACGCTTCTCTCCCCACAATTACCTTTTTCCATCTCTCCTCTTCTCATTATCTCTCACAACGTTTCACTCTTGGGTAGTTGGCGACTTAGGCAGTGATTATTGCAATCTAAACTTAAAGTACCGTCGCCAAAGTGGTGACCCCGACGTTATTATCCTATTACGCATCTGATGTCTTCCGCACCCACATTTGGCGCGTACCGCTGTCTTTACAGGTCGAAGTGCGTCACTCCCAAAAACGGAGACATGTACGCCCACTTGTGTGAAATCTCAGACTCAGACAATTCTCGCTCCTGGTTCGTTCTTTCCTTTGCGGGTTGGGCCTCGCTCCCAAAAAGAAGTTGTTGGAACGGCCGTGGAACGGCATGATATTTTGTAATAGGTCTGATAGTTTCGCCGGAAAAGTAAAAAGATCTCAAAATTCAATATGAAATCGACTTCAACCTTAAATAACTTTTGAAGAAATAGATTTATCAAAAAATAATAAAAAACTTTTCTTGTAGAGCATTCAATTACCTACAAAAATTTACCTGCCAATTATTTCTATGACGCATCGTTAGCTACTTATAAAAATCAGAAGGCGTAAAAAAAATTTTTTCCATGTTATTCTTATGGAAAATAGAAAAGTGCGATGAGGAACCTCTTAATGTTAACATTAAGAGCTCTAATTTTCACAGGCGTCTTTTTCTATTTAAATGAAACTCTTAAACCTGTTTCCGAGAAAAAAAAAATTTGTTATTTTTTGGATCACCCTAATAATAATAATAATAATATATATATATATTAGGGTGAGCCAAAAAAACCAACCTATCGAATTTACGTCTTAAAAAGGACCTATATATCGAGATAAAAAATTCGCCCATTGGGCAAAATTTTTAACTCAATTTTAAAAGGTATCGGTAGCCATCTGAAATTTCCCATTTAAATAACATGCAGAAAAATCCTTTTTGATTAAAAATATTATAACTTTTAAACCATGTGAGACAAAAATTCGGCTCTAAAATATTCTTGTAGGGCATTAAATTTCTTGAAAGAAAGTCCTGGGAGTCGAATATGTAAACTGGATATTTCGTATACTAACAGGCTATCAAAGTCTAGAGTAAACAGAATTATACAAATGTTAGGTTTTATGTGGATTTTCCAAATACTTTTCTTTTATTGTGATCGATAACAAAATATTATTTGCTACAAGCTGGATACTGTTGGTAATTTCATTGCACTACATGTAGGACAAATTTTCTCGTAGTCTTGATATTTTTAATAATAAAACCTTACATTTGTATGATTCTGTTTACTCTAGACTTTGATGGCCTGTTAGTATATGAAATATCAAGTTTACAAATTCGACTCCCAGGACTTTTTTAAAAGAAATTGAATGCCCTACAAGAATATTCTAGAGCCAAATTTTTATCTCACACGTGTTACGTCCAAAATGTGGTGTGTACCGTGATTTTGGACATAATTTATTATTATTATTATTTTCGGCCCTAGTCTTTCGACCAATAGACCGGGATCACACTGAGTGTATTTATCTGGGAGGTGTGTTGAAATAAAAGATGTTTGATGTACAAATTAAATTACTATATATTATAAAATTGAAAAATTCGATAATATGAATACAATAAACTTGATATTATTTTCTGAAAGTATTAGGTGGCTAGTCAGCCGACTCTAATTTACAATAAGATTCGTTCTAATAACTAGAGAGGACTATAGAATTTTGAATACAATTTCCGTGTGTTGGAAATGTTTTTGATTTTAATACAACTTGAAAATTACAGTACCTGTAGTCGCAGCAACTGGATGTTTGTCTAATCGTAGTTTTCACTGACTCTAGGTATTACCTTTGCTAACAATTTACTCTAACAGTTGAATTTAAACTTATAAAATCACTAATTTCAATAAAACTCTTAATAATGTAGGTGTGCGGACACTTGTATAATATAAACTAGTACGGAACTAGTGTGAAAGCGTGAGGACGCTGTATATAGAACTGAACTAGTACGGAACTAGCGTAAATAAAATTTAAGTGTGAGAACACTTGTATAAAGCTGAACTAGTACGGAACTAGTGCAACTTAAATTTTGTGAAGACACTGTGACTTGTACTTCACTGCCTCAATGGACCTCTTGTCCGGGACTAACTATTTTTTTGTTTTACGAACCTTTTTATAATTTCTTATCGGATCCTATTTCGTCTATTGTTTGGGGGAAACTGTGTCCAATCGGAACACAGTTCCTATGGGTCCTTTCCCTTTCTCTAAGATTTTCACCTTAGGAAAGCGTTAAGGGCACACCCCTATGTGGGCCTATGTGCGTGCGCACCCACACATCCATCCACATGTACAATTTTTTACTTATAACAATATTTTAAATTTAAATGTTCAAATTTATTTATTATTCTTTATAACATTATGATTTGTTAACTTAAAATATTAATTTTAATTAACATTATATTTTTGATTGGCGTTGAGCCTATTTTATTTATTTATTGTTATAAGTTTTCTACTATTTTTGTTAGTCAATTAAATCCTAATTTGAATTGAAAATAGGTGGCTAGCAGCCAACTCTATTTGATTATTAGTTATTCTTTTAATATTTGAATCTAAGAAATATTACGTTTTAGAAATTATTTATTTGGTTATTAATTGTTTTTTTTAGAATTTCATTATTTGGATATTATGATTCAAAAATTATTTATTCGATTGTTATTTATTCTTTTAAATTGTTTATTTGAATATTTTTATTTTAAGAAGTATTAGAATATTTTTTATATTTTATGTAATGACTACTTCGTCATCAAAATTCAATTTTTTTATTTGTTTTATGATGCCAAGATGTCTCGACAAAAGTGCACTCAAAGATAAAGTGAGGGATTAAGATTATTTTTATTTATAACTAAAAATATATTCCACGTACACTTTTTTTGATAAAAATATTTTTGGGTTTCTACGAAAAATGTTTCAGCTGGCCTTTGGGCCTTTACAGTTGCCCGAGGGGTCATTAAAATTACATTTAGGTGTTTGCTCTAGCATTTCAAAAAAATATCAAAGCAAACAAGTCTTAATCCCTTAAGAGCATTTTACATTCGTCATGTCTTATCACTAAATATTATCGAAACATAAAAATGATAATAAAAAAAATAAAATCTGGTCGTCGGCTCAATTTTAATATATACAACAGAAATTAAAAATAAAATACAACGTTCAGCTTTTTAGCTGGACGTAACACACGGTTCAAAAGTTATAATATTTTTAATCAAAAAGTTTTTTTTGCATGTTATTTAAATAGGAAATTTCAAATGGCTACCGACACCTTTTAAAATTGAGCTAAAAATTTTGCCCAATGGGAGAATTTTTTTTCTCGATTTATAGGTCCTTCTTAAAACGTAAATTCGATAGGTTGGCTTTTTTGGCTCACCCTAATATATATATATTATTATTATAATTAAATTATTAATTTTCAATTTTTTTAATTTATTATTAATTATCTATATTATTAA
Source organism: Microplitis mediator (assembly GCF_029852145.1). Lineage (NCBI taxonomy): Eukaryota > Metazoa > Arthropoda > Insecta > Hymenoptera > Braconidae > Microplitis > Microplitis mediator. The sequence continues at coordinate 13,211,796 of NC_079978.1, read as the reverse complement.
GTGAATAAGGAAAATTTTGTTCCCGCCATATCTATACGATAGAATTAGTTAATGTTATTGAAATTGGTATCATTAGATTAGTTTTGACTTGAATTTGTGTCTTTTCATAGCTTGAACTCGTTTTAGTTACCAAGTATTGAGATAAATAGATTTATCTATATCATTCGAATTTCATTTAAATTACGTGAAAAAAAAGAAGATCGTATGTATTTTCTTTAAATAAATTAATACTTTGATTATTCTGTCACTAAATATGACTGAATGTCACTGAATATATAGCTATATTATTTATATCGCGTTACTTATTCCAAAATGACAGATTTTTATACTCCTTTTTGGTTTTAGGAAGCTGCTCAAAGCCAAAAAAGTGTGCATCGAAAAAAAGGATTCATTGACAAATTTTCTTTACTCGCCTAAAGAAAATTTTTACTCACTCCAAGAAATTTTTTGCATTGTAAATTGAAAGCAAAAATTTATTTAGAACTAGAAAAAATTACTTGGTGCAAGGAATTATTTTTTGACTAAAAAATCTTTTCTCACCCCAAGACAATTTTTGTATTTAATTGAAAATGCATAAAATGTCTTGTCGGAAATTAAAATTTTGTTGCGGCAAGAAATCCTTTTTTTCTGCGTATTTTATAAATTTAGTAGTGGTATTTGGGCAGTCTTGTAGTGACTGCAGGTAGCTGGATAACTATTAAATTTAGAAAATTATAAACATTTCTATAAGAAATAAACAAATTTAATAAAAATTCTTTGACTAAAAAAATTTTTTTTTTCGTTTTTTTTTTTTGATATTTTTGAAACTGTTGGATCGATCAATTCCAAAATCTAATCAGCTCGAGAACTCGATAAAAGCTTTCGATTGCCGCCAAGAACGTCTTAATCAGATAATCTGTTAGAAAAATATCGTCGACAAAAGAAATAGTAGAAAACGGTTTTTTGCAAATATGGTCGAAACAACTGAACCAATCATTTACAAAACTTCATCAGCTCTAGATCCCAATAAAACGCGGCGATTGCCACCTCTCAATTGGATAATCCGTTCGAGAGATATCGTTGACGAAAGAATGAATAAAAAAACGTTTTTTTTTTTGTTTTTCGTGAATATTTCAGAAACTATCGAATATATCGATTCCAAAATCTAATCAGCTCTAGAACTCGACAAAATCATTCGATTGCTGCCAAGAACGCCCCAATCAGATAATCCGTTCGAGAGATATCGTCGACGAATAATAAATGTTAAATCCATGTGTGCTTTTTTGAGTGAATAACATCATGATTACTGAACAAAATTACTCGAAACTAATATGTTCTTCTTTTTATAAGTCATTGGAAGTGACTGCCTAAAAATCGTCATGTTCGCTCGTATCACGATATACTTACACGATAAAGATACAACGTATCACGTAAATACTTATTTTTGAGCTAATTATTAAACATAATAATTGTAAACAAATATAAAAAACGCTCATTCATTAATTATTTTGGATTCTAAATTTTTTAACTTTAATATAATACGTAACCCTTTTGAGCTTGAAAAGCTCATAAAAAAGGGAAACAAAGGTATTTTCGAGCTCAAAGAGTTAAAAAATGTAATTATACTAATGTTTTCGCTCTTAGAGCTTGCAAACTAAACAGGGCGAAGTTTGGGAGCTGACTGCAGGGCCAACCGATGCCCAGATTTTTTACTCCATTTTCATTTTAATTCAAAAGAAAATGCTTTTCATTTTTGGATTTTTTACTTAAATTCTGGGAAAAAAATTTTTTCAACTTCTGACTTTCTATTAGCTTTCGAGGGGACACCGTACAGATTCTAGAATACCATTTGTTTATTGTTTATTACCACCCGATCTCAAGTTATTGATAAGAGAGAAATTATTTATTAACTCTGAATTGTTAAATCGAAAATTTCATGAAAATTTGTAATAAAATTGTAGAGTTTTGAATATTTTTTTTATTCATAACTAATCAATAACAACAAAATTAATTTTTGATCTATATCAACACAATATTAACAATAATAAAAATTCAATAATATTAAATTGAACGCACAAAACTCAACTTCTCAATAACTTGAGAACGCGTGGTAGTAAAAAATATAAAAATGGTGTTCTAGAATCTATCGGGCGTCCCCTCAAAAGCTAATTGAAAGTCAGAAGTTAAAAATTTTTTTCCTATTATTTTTGTAGTTCAAGTCAAAAATCCAAAAATGAAAAGCATTTTCTTTTGAATTAAAATGAAAGCGGAGTAAATAAAATCACATTCGACAATTAGTAGACATTTTTCACGATTTTGGACAAAAAAATTTTTTTTCGTTGGAACTACCCCGTTTGATCAATTATTTATTTAAAAAACGAGTGGGCCACCTAAAAATGTATTGTAAAAAAATTTTTTTTTTCTTGAAAAATTTTTGTTTTTATAAGGTACAAATTCTACCCCCATGCTAAGAAAAACAAAAAAAAAATTTTTTTTTCAACTCACCCTAATATATATAAATCTAAATTTTTTAAAGAATGTTATATTTGAACCCTCCTTAACTATTTATGATAGGTGATGATAAAATCCCTTGAAAAATCGACCATAAAGACAAATACAATAGCTAGATTTTAGAAAAATCTACCTAAAAAATTAAGTAATATTAATGACCTATGACGATAGAAAATATGTTTTAATTAAATATAAATAGAAATAGATATCATTCATTTATTTATTCGAAATAAAACCGAATAATAGAAGAAGCATGTATTTGGTTGATAAAATAACTAGATATTGTTCATTACCTTTGTCTCATTTATTTGTCATTAAGTGTAATCAGGATTGTTATATTTATCCAACTAAGATCGATAATCACATGTTCTGGGCCAGCAATAATATCATTATTTATATTGCATGGATATTTCTGTAATTTAAATAATTATCTTTGTCCATATACAATTGTAAATGTACAGAGAGCTTTAAATCACATTTATGATTTGATTATTGATCTAGCCTTTATTGAATATAATTTTATTGTAAATTAATTGGACAATTATATTCACCAAAATCAAAGACGTATTTATAGTTAATATATTTATGAAATATCTATTTAATCGTTAAAACAATTTTTTTTTAATTTTGAAACAGTTTTTTTTAGTATTCTTTGAAGTAAAAAACATTAGGGAATTGATTAAAACGGGACGTTGACGACGTTATTACATTCTATTCTTGTGAGTAAGTTTCAACGCATAGACGTTTCATATTTTTACTAAGCCTTTTATTGAGGGAATTTTTTTCGAAATTATGAAATTTCGTTTTATTTTCTGTTTGAAAATATCAATAGACCAATTACATGTCTGTGATAAGTAGAAAGTAAGAATAATACTATCACATTTAGATCAAAAAATAGTATTTAGACTATAACAATAATCAAGTTTTTAATCGCAACGGTATTATGTATTGGTCCACCCAAGTGTAGAAAATTTTAATAAAATAATCACTATTATCAAGTATACAAAATAAAATATCAATTTTTGCCGGCTTCAGCTCCTCAGGCTGAGTTCCTGCACAAGGGCACTACCCTGTTCTTATAAAATGGATAAAAATTGTAACTATTCAGAGGAGAAATCAAGGGACTGAATTTCGAGCGAGAATGTACACTCTAAGTGTAGTAAATAATTATTACTAAGAAATATCCAGGAAGTAAATAAATGAATGTTGGGTATCGCTGGGTTCTTTTAACAATATTATTCAATTCAGATATATTTATAAACATTTTGGAAGAATTCTCACCATGTTCAATATTCATTGCTATATATTATCATTTTTTTTTTAATCGTTTTCTAGTGTATAGCCGCAATCACGGCCTTTTACACTTTTTGCTTTTATATCGCAACTGCTTTTTCCTGCTTTTCATTGTGCGGCTGTGGCCCGACTTGTGCTTGTACTGTACTGCGTCATTACGGTGATGCCCTACAACCTCCCTTGTGCGATGGAGGTGCAGTGGCTAGGAATACCACTGAGAAAACCTAGCCAGTACAGTTTCGGTTTGGGTGAAGCTCCAGTGATCGATAAAATGGCCATTTTACCGACTACTGGATCTTCATCTCACGCCTAATGATCAGAGACCTTCATTCGAACCGACCCGTGGCTAAACGGTCACCCAGCCAAGTAGTGATCATGCTCGATGCTACTTAATTTCGATGATCGCCCGAATAGCTGCATGCTTATTTGAAACAAATAATAAAAATTTTATCCACTGGGTAACTCAAATTACAAATTTTATTTCTAACTCAATATCTAATAACGAATTACTCATCCATTGTTAAGTATTGAAAGTAATTACTAATAATACTTTCACATAATTTCATAATGTTCATTTAAATAATATTGTAAGACAAGGAGCCTATCGCACTATCCTTTTCTAATCCAATAAGGAATTTATTCAGCGTTTTTACGCAACGTCGGCGTCAAACTCTGCGACATACAACGAATATATTCGATTTATTACTATAATAATAACTCAGGTTCAATTACTAGTCAATTAAATAACGCAATCGACTCTGATGAGGGTGCAGAGATAGCCGTTGTAACAAATGATAATGCAAGTGAATTCCCAGAGAGAAAAGTAAGATGGGTCGAGGCTTTGCTCAACTTTGAAAAATCCTGAGGCAAGCTTGTGAGCCAGTCTTGGCCCAGGATTGGAAGAAGTCTGGAACGATAATATTGGGCCAAACCTGGTTGTCAGACCAGGCCCATGCTTCGTTGGCAGACCTGGCCCATTAATGGCCCAGTGAGGTAAATGATGTTAAAAAAACTCGATGGAAATTCTGCTGGGATCTGGGCGTGAACTGCAGTCATTCTGAAAGCTGGGTCTGAACGGTAGCTACTGGACGAACTTACTAATGTTGAACAGATACTTTCAAATAATCTACTTATTCATTCTACTACAACCAGCAATTTAATTGCTATTTTCGATTAAAAAAAAAAAAAAAAACATAATTTCGTACTATGATTATTTTAATTTTATGATTTTTTAACCACTCTGGTGGTTTGATCGGTATCACTTGCCCTTACGGAGGAACCAAGTCTTCAGAGCTCGTCTTGTTCGCACTCAGAGGAGGCATCGAGGGAGAACCTGGTCTTCTAGACCGGCACCAGTGAAGGTTGGCAATTGGTTCTAGTCGACGTTCCATCTGTCCGTCCACTCAACGAGAGCATCTCGTTCCACGATCGTCGTTACGTATTATTCTGAGGCCTATTTCAAGGCCACCAGCAGAGACGAGTACACACCGGCTGAGATAGAAACGTTAAGGCAGAAAGAGATTAATGGGGCTGAATTTTAGGGTCCGTAATCTCTACCAAAGTATGTCAATAAAATTTATTTCATAAAATAGAGGAAGGTTATCAGCTGACGCACCTGGAATTTATAGATATCCTAACAACGTTAACCTAGTAATTCTATATTATTCTGTCTCATAAATGCAGAAGCCAGAATGTAACAGTTGTATTAATTGAAACTTATTTTAATTCGAAAATGAATAAATCATTATTCATTCGAAAAACTATGGTAAAAGTTATTCGAATAGTTAATAAAAAACCTGGGTTAGCCAATTCTGGCCAAAAAATGGGTAACCATAGGTATGGCCAAACTTGGGTTAAACAATCTTGACTAAAGGGTAGTAAACTGCAGGAGTAGCTGAACCTGGGTTAGCCAGGCCTGACCCTAAGTTGGCTAATCATAAGAATGGCTAAGGTTGAGTACCCAGTTATAGCCCAAGCATCTACCAATATAGGTAAGCCCAAACTGAGTTTCCCAATGTTGGGCCAGGCATGGCCCGCCTGTCTAACTCTGGGGACTCCAACATGGGTTACCGGTATTAATAATAATTTACTTTTGAAGATATTCTAATAACAATAACGGGGCAATCTTCACTTCAATTCATTATAACAAAATACTACTTTTCTATGACGGCAACTGGACCAGAAAAAATTTATAAAAGAAAACTGAATAACACGGCAACGTCCTATCTTTACAATGCTCGGTTCTCTTTAATTATTGTTCACCGTCAGTTTTTTGAGAGATGGGTCTCTTTTATGTGTTATTTCCTCTAATAAACTCGAAACCAAAATATTCAATTAAAATAAAAAATTTAAATGCATTGCATGTTCTGAGTTATATCACAATACTAAACGAAATAATATTTTATATTAATATCAATAAATATAATAGTCATCAACTGTATAAATCATGAAAGACAAATTATTTCAGTGAAACATGGGGTGAGAGGGAAACATTGATTTTTATCCTCACCGTATCAACTTACTCTCCCTTTGGTCGATATTTTGATCCATACTAGACCTACAAATATGGTGTTAACTGAAATAAAAATATTGATCTAGCACATAGGATTCAAAGTAATTATCAAAACATAAATCTGATGGACAATAATTTGGAAAATTAAATGTATAAATCATAACTAATTAAATAATCAAAATTTGTAAGGAACAATAGGTTATGAATCATAACTTATGATAATTAAAAATGCACATGCGCTTTTCATCAGCTAGAAAGTGCTGTTATACTAAAAAAAATAAAAAAAATATAGTCAAAAAAATACATGTCTTCAGAATTTTTCTCCTATACTCGTATACAAATACTTTTTCGTGATCACGTAAATATTCAAAGATAACTTAATTATTGCTCTTTCGATTCTATATGCTTATTTATTTTCAACTTTTATCATTTTTTTATAACTTAACTTCTACTTTGTTGCCTCATTTGAGGCTAGTTGAGCAAGGCGCGCTCAATGCAGTAATTGCGTGCCGAGCGTTGGTCTAACCTATATGTTTGAATGCATGCAATTGTGATGACAAAAATGATTTAATGATTTGCGATTGTCAATCATTTACCAATATTTTTATTCTCATAATTAGTCACTACTTTAATTTGATATTTATTTACTTAATAATTATTATTAAATATGTAATTTTAAGTACAAAAAGTGTAATAATAATCCAAAGATTGGGAAGTTTTAATTTTGTTTGATTTAATTTTTAAAATCAAAGTTATAATTATATTATAAGTATGCAACAATCATAATAAGTAAATATTTGCTTGATAATTACAATTTTATGTTGTATTCATATGGTTTATACAGCCATTTATTGTAGCCATTGCACAACTAGCCCGATACTATGCTCAACGTGCCCCACTAGTGGCAATAACTTATAAATTTACACTCGGATCATTTTTATGTCGCTAGACCATTTGACGCTTGTTGTCGCTAGACCACATGAATTGATTAAATCCAATGCATCGTCTGAAAGTTATGGAAGGTCAAACGAAAATGTGATCAACTAGCCCCGCCCTGCCCTATTGGAAATTTTATTTGAGAAATAATACTTCAGCCAAATAACACAAAGTCTTGAGCTCTTCGGTATGAATTACGATGTGAACATCGTAAAATTTGAAGTGACAAAAATTTTAAATAAAAGTATAAAGTAATAAACGCTCGGGTATTGGAACCGTTCGCAGTGGTTACTTTCGGCGTTAAGGGAGGCTATTATTACTGAATTATAATTAAATAAATATTTATATACTACATTGAGATAACTATTTAATTATTTATTTTTTATTTTGATTTTTTCCTTAGTATCATTTTTTGACTTTGATATGAATTTCAAACAACTTAACCTAAATGTTTACTGGATTCTGTTTTATCATGATACTTACTTGTTGTTGATTCGTTTAACTAAAAAACAAAACTGCAATTACTATAAAACTGTCACATATTTTTTACAATTTTTTTTTACTATTATTTATAATATTTATTTATTTTTATGTTTCTTGCTATTGACATACATATAAATACATACTCTGACAGCCTCCCATAGTTCGTATTTTGTCTGGCGCTGCAGTCACACTCTTAGCGAATAAGCGATATAAATGAACAGTCATAAGTCACGAGAACACCTCTTACGGTAGATACAGTTACTATTTGAAAAATACGATGTAACATTGTAATTTTCATAACTTACATAGTATTACTACAAAGGCAGCACTGTAATATTGATTTTATTCAAAAGTCAATAGAAATATCAACATAGGAATGAATATAGTTTTTAAATAATAATTTTTATTTTATTCTTCTTACGATGTTAAATAGTAAAAAATGTAACCTACATAGTAAATTTTGAAATACGACTTTTAAAAATTTACGATAATGAAAGTCTAATTAACAATTACGATGTTAGCATTGTAAATTTTGGTGGAAATTTCTTTTCGTGTAATAATATTTTCTAGAGGCGGTTCAAGTTAGCCTAATTAGGCCAAAGTTACTCAGGTTTTCTGTAATTTCAATGTATATTTAAAATTAATCACTTAAACAGTTGATAGATAAAAAAAAATAACTTTGACCTCTCTACGCTTTGAAGAATGAACAAATGGTTAATATCAAGATTGTTTTTAAAATCTTAAAAAAAAAAAAAATAGCTACGAAAGAATCCAACGATCGTATCTTATAGAAAAAAATCTCAAACACGCCTACCATACTTTCAATACACTTACTCGATAAAATATTTTAGGTTGAGCGTTTCGCATGCCACTGACTTTTATCTTTCTTCGATTTTCAATTTTCACCCTTATTGTCGTTCCGGTTGCTGTCACTGAGGTTGTTGTTGTAGTTGTTGTCTAACTCTCGTACAGTTACGCCCTCTCCTCAAACATATGCAACTACATTTTTCCGTACATTTTTCAAGCGCATACTGATATTTATTGCCACTGAAAGAAAATAATCTCTTTCTATAAAACCAATTAAAATGGTAAAAAAATATATAACCATTCGGATAAATTATTTATTATTTCGTTTTAGTAAAATGCTCAGGGGGTTATCCCCGGTAGTCCGACTCTACCGAGGGCCTCAGCTGAGCGTCAAATCGTTACTGCTGCGATGCTTCATCAACAAGATGGTCAGCATGCGCAGCAGGCCAAGTTTCGTTGCCTAAGTAGGCGGAGGGACCCGAGGAAAACAGCCTTTTGCATCCGCGATGCCAGAAACTCAACTTGCGCTGAACAAGTTGGAATTCTAGCTAGTGCAGACACAAACGACTGCTTCATCCCTCCTAGGACGCCAACAATGAGAACCACAAGTTTGACATGGTAGCCTGGGTAAATTTTGCCAATTTTAAACAGGAGATCCTGATATATCTGGTGTTTGTGCTCTTCTTTGACCATGATGTCATATTCAGCAGGTGCTGAAAACTCAATGACATAAATGTCACGAGTGGTTTTATCGAGGAGCCCAATATCAGGTTTGTTGTGATCTATTTTCCGAGTTGTTGTGAATGGCACGTTTCAATAAATATGGCAACGGTCATTCTCAACAACTTGCGGAATATCTCCTGGCAGATAAGGCAGCATTGGTGTTTTATCGATACCGTATGTATGTCTTAGATGGTAATAAAGTACTCGCAGAGCAGTATTATGACGCTGGATGTATGAATTTCTTGCCAACACTGGACATGCTGACAAGAGATGCATGAGCTTCTCTGGATGTTGTTTACACACCCTACACAAAGTGTCGGGTAGCTGCATTTGGAGCACTTTAGCACGGTATTCGAGGGTATTGATTACACCATCTTGGCAAGCAAAAATATATCCTTCAGTCTCGGACATCAGGCCAGCTGACTTAAGGAAGGAAAACGTCAGCTGGGTGGACAAGCCATGATCACGCGTTTAAAGAACACGCTGTGCATGGACTTGTCCATGTGTGTACTGAGCAGTATTTGCTGCTCAGCATTCCTGACAACCGTCTTAAATTCCTCCTTGGGGAGTTCAATAAGAGGGTTTACTCTTCCGAGACCGAGGGATTTTGCCGCGTACTTTGCTGCCTTATATAAAAACGCTCCCTTTTGCCTATTCTCATGACAATGAACAATTTGCATAAGGAAGTCGTCTTCATCTGCAGTGAAATTGACAACTTCGTATGTTAGACCCAAAACCAAACGATCGTGTAGACCTCTCCCTCCGATGTGCCGGGAAAGGTATAATCTGGTGACTGAGGACTTAGGGTGCATGCTCCGATTCATATTCATGACTTTGCGTGTCTTGATATAGAGGTCTCTGAGCTCTTTTCGGGACCATTCAAGAACACCGAAAGAGTAGAGTAGTACTGGGACAGCAAGCATGTTTGTTGCGGCGACTTTGTTTTTCCCGGAAAGTTCTGATGACCAGATTTTCCGGAGTCTCCGCACATACTCGCTGCAGAGAATCGTTTTGATTTTCGAGACGTCCTGCATAGGACTCCCGTCAATCCCTAGGTATTTGTACGACTCTCCGGCGTCAAGATGATCACTGACGCTCCCATCCACTAACTCGATATCTTCACGCACATCAGAGCACTTACCCTTCACCAGATTAACGACCGCGAACTTGTCTAACTCAAAAGCCATGCCGACATCCCGTGTATACACCTCTCCGATGTTCAAGGCTGTCCGAAGGTGTATCTCATCAGTAGCATACACCTTCAGATCATCCATGTAGAATAAGTGGGTGATCGAACATTTTCAGATACTGGCAACAGTGAAATGCAAAACAACAGAGGGCTCAGAGAATCTCCCTAAAAGACTCCTTTTTTATACTATACAACTTCAGTCACATGTTTGTCGTTTCTACATGAGATGTGAAACCGTGTTCGCCAAAGCTGCATCGTACGTTGAATCCATCCCACTGTCTCTCGATTGACCCCAAGGCATTCGAGCAAAAAGAGAATAAGCTCATTAGGCGTTGAGTTAAATGCCTTGCAGGTGTCAGTCCAGCGCATCGACAGGTTGTGCTGATAGTGGATTGCGTCTTTAATGACTCAACGATCCAGTAACAGATTCTCTTAGCAACCTGACAGGCCTCTGTTGCTGCCACGCTGTTCGTATATCTGCTGCAACACAGAAAATCTTATAAACTGCATTTAAACAGGTGATAGGCCTGTAGTTCTTCGGGTCAGACAAGTCATCTTTCTTAGAAATGAACAGTTCGCCCTTCAAGAAGCCAGCACGGAATCGGTTCGTCGCCTCTGATAAGCGCTGTAAAAATCCAGGCCACATGACTATGGGTAGAAGTAATCATTTCTTCCACCAAAATAAATTAATGCCATCTGGACCCAGAGCAGCTCAGTTCTTACCATTATTTAGAGCTAAACGAACTTCTTCCACACTGGTTGCAGAGCTCTCTTCATCAGCATTGTCGTTTCGATGTTCTCGAGATAATGCTTCGAAGTCGTTGAGAGCTAGAGTTTCACGATTCACGTTTGGTTTATCACCGTACAACTTGGACCAGAAAGCTTCTTCTCGCTTGATGGATGGAGGATCACCAGAAACAGATGTCTTAGATGAAGGAAAGCGTGAATGACTTAATCGAAACAAAGAGTTATCAGTGAGCCGCTTCAGCTTTTTCTCTAGTGACTTCATCGCAGCCACTAGAGCCCTCAACCTATTAAGGAACTCTTCCTTAATGTTAGGAAAAGTATCCTTATTCACTGTGTGATGGTGGTATCATAGTCCAGTTGCGATGAGACCGACTTTAGGAGTAAACGCTTTACGAGCGCTCACAAACTCAATCACACACAGGATGTGGGAGATGTTTCTGAAGATCACTAATCTTCAGCGAAAGCTGCCCAATGCGACCTCGCATTTTAGCCTCAGGAGAAAATTTAATTTTCCTCGCTGGGGGTAAAAATGAAGAAGCAGCATCGTAGACGGCTTGATTGATGGTGAGTAGAGTAGAATCTTCCTAAATCTGTGTAGATAATTTTTGGTTCCCCGTGTAATTGTCAGACACAAATCTGCTTCATCCCTCCTAAGGGATTATTATTATTGTTATTATTGAAAATCATAGCTGCAGTAAAAGACACTCAGGAACGGCCCTCGGTAGAGTTGATCTACACGAAGATAAAATTATGGTAACCGCCCCTAGTACAAACGTCCATAAAGTATAGACTCATAACGTTATCGTTATAATCACTAGAAATTATGAGCTATGTATTCATAATTTTGGAGAAACGTTTCCATAACCATGGTAACGGTTCCTATAATTATGGTTATCGATCCTATACTACTATATTAATTGGTGCCATACTATTAGGGTAAACGTTATTAAATATTATAGCATTAATTCCCATAATATATAGGATTTATTACAATGTATATACTAATGGTTGCTATAATATTATAGTAATCATTACTAGAATATTATAGTAATAATTACCATAGTATATGGTAATCACACTCTTACGATAACTGTTAACATATATTATAGTGATAATTACCATATTATATAGTAATGGCTACTTCAATATTATATTGATAATTACCTCAATATATGGATAATTACCAATATTATAGTAATAATTGATATAATGCATAGTAACGGAAATCATAATAAATGTTTTCGGTTACCTTAAAAGTATGGAAACGATTACCATAGTGACATTAATGGCTCGTACCCCAACGAAACAAATAAATTTAATTTAAGAAAATTTTAAGGTTTAAACTATTAAAGTGAGGTAAATGATATTAAAAGAACTCAGTGAAAACTCTGCTGGGATCTGGGCGTGAACTGCCGTCGTTCTGATTGCTGGGTCTAAACGGTAGCTACTGGACAAACCAACTAATGTTGAACTGATACTTTTGAATGATCTACTTATTCCTCCTACTACAACCACTCAGTTTTATGAAATATACAGAGAAATTTAATTGGTATTTTCGATTTAGAAAAAAAAAGTAATTTCGTAGTTTTATTATTTTAATTTTGTGATTTTTAAAAATAAAACTTATTATATCTAATCGATTATTCATCAATAACCCAATTGAATTATCTTGCTCTACCACCATTATTACAAATGGCATCTATTACAAAAATTTATAACTTATTTCTTAATAAAATTAATTTTGATACGTAGAGTTATAAAATTGCGGTCACACGCTTCTCCTGTGACAATGACGTACTGAAAAAAACAAACCATATATTTGTTTTTTTAATTTCCCGCTAAGAAAATTAAAAATTTTCAAAAATTCGGGAAGTTATTGGCTTTGGTCCGATTTTTGAAAATCGAATTTCTAATAGATCTTGACGCTTTGAGGTTCTAGGAAACTGTTCTGACTGTAAGTCCAAGATGATGCCCGAGTGTATGTATGAGTGTTTGTACGTACGTACGTACGTACGTATCAGTGCAGCTAGATCGTGGGATATTTTTACCCCCTCCTGCCATTACACTCCATGCTATTCCACCGCGGGAAGGGGTAAAAATATCCCACGATCTGGCAGAAATAGTACGTATGCACGTACGATTGTCAATATCTGTAACTTTTGAACGGGTGAACTGCTTTTGATCGTCAAGGTGGCATTCAACGCGGCTTGTTATTATCTAAAAGCTTGATCAGTAGCGTGCGTTCGGAGATATTCCAAAAATAAAATTTTTCCAAAAATGATTTTTTTGGATAACTTGTAATGTGCTCGATGGATTGATTCCAAAGTCTAACCTCTCTAGAAATTTATAATCCGCGTCTAATCTTACCTCAACCATCAAAATCGGTTCATTCGTTCAATAGAAACGTTTTTTTTAGTATTTTTGGAATTTCTTAAAAACGACTAGTTGAATCAATTCCAAAATCTGATCAGCTTTAGAACTCAGTAAAATGCGTTCATTGCTACCTCAACAGTTTTAATCGGTCAATTCGTTTAAGAGATATCGTTGAAGAAGAAATGGTAAAAAACGTTTTTTTTCGAAAACAACGGCATACAAAAGTGTTTTCGAGCTCGAAGAGTTCGAAAAAGTATTTACAACAATGTTTTCGAGCTCAAAGAGCTTAAGGAGCTCGAAAACAGCGGAAAGTTTTAGGCCTAGCCTGCAGAGTCAACCGATAGACCGATTTTTTTGTCTTTGTCAAAAAATGGACTAACACTGAATAGCCGCATCGGCGGTATCCAGTTCTGGCCAAGGATGGGTATCTACAGGAATGGCCAAAGCTAGATTACCCATCCTTGGGCCAATTTTGTTACCCAGTTGTATGGCCAAAGCTGGATCGGCCAGTCTTGACCCAAGTTTGACAAACTGTAGGAGTGACTAAACCTAGGTTAGCCAGTTCTGGTTCAAAGTTGGCTAATTATAGAAATGGCCAAGGTTGAGTACCCGGTTATGGCCCAAGCATGGGTATATAGGTACGCCCAAGCTGGGTTTTTCAATCTTGGTCCAGGCATGGCCTCTCTGTCCAACTCTGAGGACTCCTGCATGGGTTGTTACCATATATTTCTCTCCATCTACCAGGGATAATTCCCTGAGCATTAAAACAAACAAAAAATAATATTTATTATAATAATTACGATACTAATTATAATAATCAACAATTAGATATTTTGGAATGATTAATTAAGTAATTAGAAAATAATATATCATCAAGAAACTGCAAACTGCTTCTACTTGGTAAAGATAAATAACAAAAAAAAACATCTATAGTATGCGGAGATATGTTAATGGTTTGAGTATATTAAGGATAATTATTATCCCCTAGCACTTTTCAGTTTTACGATAGATCGTAAAATACAGCTGAGTGTGTACTCAAACTCCCATGAGGCTCAACGAGGGCTCATTCCGTCGTAGCTCTCTATTGAGAAGACCGGAACGATGCGCCGAGACACTATCGGTCACTCGACTGCTATATGTATATACTGCACTATACAGACACCAAAAACCAGCTCACCGTGTAGTGTAGCCTCTTGATAATGTCAATAGGCCACTGCCGGTAACGAATTTATAGTCAATGGCATTGGAATGTAGTATTATCATGGTTTGTAAACTACGATTAGAATGTTCGTGTCAATGCTGTTCAATAAGTTGCAATCACGATAGATTAAATATTTATTTCTATTTTTAACGCTAAACAATCCTATTTAATTTGAGACTACGAATTTCTGTACTTGGTTCTACAAATTTTTTAACTCAAAATTCTCAATAGCTATAGTAGTTTAAAGAAGAGACCATTCGGCAACCGAAACAGAAGGTAGATTTCTCACTCAATTGATCTGATAAGTACATGCATATCTTGTGATACATGTTAGTGTGTAGTCATGGTATGAAATTAAGCTCGTTTTCTGATAGAATAAAAATGGACAACGACTTACTTCTGGGAAAACTTCAAATAGTTAATTTGACACATTATATAGGTAATATACCAATATAACCTTTACGTAAATAAAGTGGTGCTATATTCATAATCTATAATGTTTATATAATTTTTAAACGGTTACTATAACCTAATGGTATAACTATTAACAAAATATTATCTTTCACCGTAAACAAATTAAAAGATTATTTTATTAGCGAAAAGAATAATTTAACGGAAATAGATTTTAATGTGTAATGTGTAAGTTATTGAGACTTAAAACCATAGAAGATGCTTGTTTCAATACTAAAAAAATCTGTCCATCGGTTAACCCTGCAGGCCAGCCCTAAAACTTCCCGCTGTTTTCGAGCTCCTTGAGCTCAAAAACATTGTTGTCAGTACGTTTTCAAGCTCTTCGAGCTCGAAAAGACTTTTGGATGCCGTTGTTTTCGAAAAAAAACGTTTTTTACCATTTTTTCTCTCCACCGATATCTCTCGAACGAATAAACCGATTGAGATGGTTGAGGCGGCAATCGATGCGTTTTATTGAATTCTAGTGCTGATTAGATTTTGGAATTGATCAATCGAGCCATTTCTGAAAAATTTGAAAAAAACTGAGAAAAAAATTTTTTTTTTTTATATCTTATATATCTTAGAGTCCCTTTGATCGATCGATTTAAATTTTTCAGAAAAGTTGACGGCCAACAAATTCTTTCGATTGCCACCTCAGCTATCTCAATCGGTCAATTCATTAAAAAGATATCAAGAGTTTACATCCATACACAGTCACACACACACACACACACACACACACACACACACACACACACACACACACACACACACACACACACACACACACACACACACACACACACACACACACACACACACACACACACACACACATTCATACATACATACATACAGAACTCGGACATTTGTCTGGAAATAGTCAGAATAGCTTCCTAGGACCTCAACATCTGATGAAAACTCGATTTTCGAAAATCGGCTCGAAACTAATAACTTCCCGAATTTTTTAAAATTTACAATTTTCTTAGTGGAAGTTAAAAAGTTTACGGTTCTTTAGAAGTGTCATAAAACAGTAATAATGTCAAGTTTAAGGTACAACGTTGAACTTTATCAAGTCAGCCTTGAGATACATTATGTAAAAATTCTCTAAAACATTTAGTTTCAAAGTCATACGAACCTTTATAATTAAAAAATCACAATAAAATATAACTGACAGATTTGGATTATACAAGGAAATGCATAAGTTATCAGGAATAAAAACCATATTTTTAAATGTCCTTGATTCTGTCCAAAAATTCAGGGCTGTCAAATTATTGGAAGAAGTAGTCAAAACAGAACATTTAAGGTAAAAAATTGAAGCTCATTCAACAAGCTTTAAGATAATGTTTACAGAAATCGTCTAAGAGTTTTATTTTCGAAGTTATATTTACCTTAACAGCTGTTATATCCAATTGATATTTTTTTTATTATTTTATTATATTTCATAAATAAATATACGAAACTCCTCTTTACAAAAGCGCGTGAAAACGCAGCGTCAGCTTTGGCATCATTTATGCATATAAAAGTAGTGGGAGAATTTTCGCAATGACGACCGACAAATAATTAAAAACTTGTCGTCATTTTCCACTAATTACAATAATTTAATTACTCCCATGAAACATCATATAAAGTTTTTAAATTGCCTGAGCACCATGGCTCAGGGCCTTAGTTGTTGATCAGATTTTTAGATCTCGAGTCCTATGGTCCACGAAAACGGCGTCAACAGCCCGTAAACTCGTTGCATAAATCTATCCTAGGTATAGCAATAAGTAATCGTTCTCAGTGAAAGGTTCTAGGCCAATAAGTTCTATCGCGTAGCAGTATTATTTTATCAACGATGGTTTATCTTATATTTAGATTCAGTTAAACTGTAAATTAATTTAGATATTCGGGCGATAGTTTCATATCATGTAGCGGTGTTATTTGATGATTTACAATTAATTTCCAAATCTTACGAATTGTCAATTAACTAAGATACAAGGCCAATAGGTCCTATCATGTAGCGGTATTATTCTGCTAATTACAATTAATATAAAGATCTGTCCAGCTCGATTGAATAGTGACACAAAATCAAGTGAAGTTGTAGTCCGATATCGGGTCGAGTAAATCTAAGCATTAAAAGCCATACGGCTACATAAGGACGCATTATAAAATTCTATTCTTAATTATATCTTTTAAAAGTTGCAAACCATTGTAACATTCATCGTTTGTAAGTGCTGTTCCATTGAGAAATGATGTAATTGAAAAGTTTAATAAAAAGACAAGAGAACATAATAATAACCTAGTGAAGTCATTCAAAGGTAGCACATAAGATTCTATCCTACTATTCCAGCTGCACCCATTTAACCGAATCCTTCAGGAAGAGGCCGAGTAAACTGCAAAGTCCTAGAGGAATACAACCTGCCGTGCTACAAGAAAGACTCATTTAAAGGTAAGTGAGAAATACTTTCAACATTATCTTTCTATTGATCAATTTATAAATGCAACGTGACCAAACTCGAAGGAGTTTGAGTTCGTTCTCTTCGAAAAACCTATATTAAATAATAAATATAGGAAGTGAAAATTTTCCTCGTATTCTATATAGTTGTCTGCATCCTCCAAATCGACCGATTTAGCCTATCTTCGAACTTAATCAAAATAATTACCCATAGAAAATGTGTAGAAAATTTCACTTGGATCAGATAAGAATTGTAGGTGCAATCGTGTCCTCAAAAGTCAGTTTTATTATATATATATATATATATATATATATATATATATATATATATATATATATATATATATATATATATATATATATATATATATTAGGGTGCTTTTATTTTTGCGACTATTATTTTTTTTTCGCTCCCATCCCGAAATTTTGTTGGAAATACCCCCAAAAAAATTCCCTGAGAGTTTGGACCCTTAATATTAATATTAAGTACTCGACCACAGCGTGTGAAGATTTCCCATTTAAAATACACGTAAACTTGAGTTTTTATTTTTTAAACTTCTATAACTCCACGGCATTTTATGATATCATCTCGCCCAAAGTCGCGATTTTCTCAGAATTAAATGCTCTACAAAAGTGCCCAAGGTCGCGAAGTCGTAACTCCTACAGGTGGGGTAGTACGGACCACTAAACTGAATTTTTTCATAGGATTCTTGTTTTTTCTCTCAACAACAAGACCTGCAGAGAAAATGTGAATGATAATTTTATAGGAAATTCAATTTTCTACAAAAAAGGTCCTTAGCACCAAATCACTCAGATTGATATTTTCTGAGATATTAGTAAAAAAAAAAATCAATATTTTCTAAAATTTGATTCGACATTTTATGGGAATTCAATGCTACGTAAACTTCAATAATTAATATCTCAAAAAATATCAATCTAAGTGATTTGGTGCTAAGGACCTTTTTTTGTAGGAAATTAAATTTCCTATAAAGTTGTAGTTTGCATTTTTTCTGTAGGTCTTGTTGTTTATGAGATTATGAGAGAAAAAACAAGAATTCTATGAAAAAATTCAATTTAGCGGTCCGTAGTACCCCACCTATATGAGTAACGACCTCGCGACAATGGGCACTTTTGTAGAGCATTTAATTCTGAGGAAATCCCGGATTTGGACGAGATGATATCATAAAATGCCGCAGAGTTATAGAAGTTTAAAAAATGAAAACCCAAGTTTACGTGTATTTTAAATGGGAAATTTTCACACGCTGTGGTCGAGTACTTAATATTAATTTTAAGGGCTCAAACTCTCAGGGATTTTTTTTTGGGGTATTTCCAACAAAATTTCGGGATGGGAGCGAAAAAAAAAAATCGTCGCAAAAATAAAAGCACCCTAATATATATATATATATATTTATATATATATATCTATACTAATATATAAATCTATAGGCTCTGTCTGTACATGGTGTTTTTATTTCGAATTATGCGTCAAATATCATTTTTATGACCTACTCATACATTGTCTACCCATTTTGGAATTTTCGTCTGTCTGTCTCTCTGTCGGTTTGTACCTTTATAACTAATTAACCACTTATCTAATTAAGATGAATTTTTTTATACATATACAAGATGCTGTCACTTAAAATATAGGCTACTTTTTGAATCCATTGCTACTCAGGATTCGGGTATTTAAATTATTTTTCTAAAAGTATAAGAAAAAAACTGCTTCCGTTATCCAAATACATACGTTACAGAATTGAAATTCGGCGTGAACGTTTATTATGTCATGCAGGTGTCCCTCATGAAACGGCTTTAATAAAATCAACTCCTAAGGAGGTTCGCGGGGCGTTAAAGGTTAATATGCTTCCGTTCATTGAATATATGTGTTACAGAGTTTAAATTCGGCATGAACGTTAACTTTGTCATGTATACAGAAATAAAAATTCTCGGCTGAAGATAAATATTCTTGATTCAAAAAAATTTTTTTGGAAACCTAAATTTTCTCAGATAAAGTAGAAATATTCTCCGACCAAGGCAAATTTTTTTTAACCAAGACAAATTCTCTCGGTTCAAGAAAATCTTGATTTGATTTCCGAAAACATTTGTCTTCCAAAATATTTTCTTAATTCAAGATAACTTTTTTTTCTGTGTAAGTATCTCTCATAAACCGGATTTAATAGATTCAACTCCTTAAGGAGTTTGCGGGAGTGACAAACCTTAATGTATTCCCGTTTTTTAAACATATGTGTTACAAAGTTTAAATTAAGTATAACGATTAATTGTATCGTAAACTTATGTACTACACTGAAAAAAAACTTTTCCTAAGTATAAATACTTCATTTAAAGAAATATTTACCCGGTACTATACAAACAAATAATATTCTTAATCATAGTAAATATGTACTTCAACCGAGTAATGTTTTCTTGATTTAAGAATTTCTATACTTATTTTAAGAAAATATACTTGATCGGAGTACACTTTTACTAAGATTAGACAAATATTTATTCGGTAGGATACAAACATTAATATACTTGAAAAAAGTTTTTTTTTTCTCAGTGTAAAATGGGTTTCAAAGGTACGATATTAATTTTTTATACACTCTTTAACTGAATTACTTCGATGAATCTATGTTAAAGAAAAAACAAAAAATAATTACATTTCAATCAAAATATTAAGAACTCCGTCTTTTATCCGAGAGCTGATGAGAAAGACGTGTATATTTTCAACTCAAAAAAAATAAGCAAATAACTTTTTTTGTCCCATCGTTATGATTGTGGTGGAATTATTTCTAATTGCATTTTGTCATTAGTTCTTTATAGCTCATTACAATAATATCAATACAATTGCCGAGGAAGTCATCGGTCAAAGCCATAGTTACAGAAATATTTTTAATCATGAAATGAAAAAATCATCACTTAACTGTAATTTACGCCCAGCGAAGCGGGCGGGTAACGGCTAGTACATATATATATATTAGGGTGTACCAAAAAAAATCAATAATTTTTTTTTTTGACTCCCACAAAAAATTTGTTTGTCAGCCCTAAAAAAAAATTCAGTTAAAATTTCAGCCCTTAATTTCAATTTTAAAGGGTCCATCATCGATCTCAAAGTTTTTCCATTTAAATAACATGGAAAAACTATTTTTTTACATTATTTATGGCTGCAAACTGTGAAGATTTTTTTTTTTTGACATTATTGATCAGTGAACCTTCTTAAGCAATTAATTGTCTACAAATAAGTCCAAAGAATCAAATCTGTGCACTCAATATTTCGTCTATTAATGACGTTGGAATATGTGAATTTTATAAAAATTTGTTATTTTTACATCTGAAAACTAAACTGTTGGTTGTAGAAAAAAAAAGTTAAATAGTAATTTTGTAGTACATTTGATTTTCTACAAAATTGCCATTAAGACCTTGTTTGTATGATGAACAGATCAATAGTTATGAGCTCTCGAAGTCTTATTATTTAAATTATTTACTTATAACAATTAAAATATTGACTATAAAAAAAAAAGTTGAATGGTAATTTTGTAGTACATTTGGTTTTCTACAAAATTGTCGTTATGACTTCTTCTGTATGATGAACAGTTTAATAGTTACGAACTCTTGAAGTCTCATTATTTTAATTATTTACTTATAACAATTAAAGTATTGAGTATAGAGACAACAGTTATTTGAAAATTCGGTAAACAATCCCATACATTACGAATATACGCGGAAATTTTATCTTCCACAGCTCAATAAATTTGAGCTCCAAAAGTCTCAATTATAGATTTATTTAAATTATCAGTTTAACCAATTATCTGTTGAAAATAATTTGAATCAAGATTCTTTAGCACTATTTTAAATATATGAAAAAACTTGTAAAAAGTCCGTCATATCATTAATAGTTGATTGTTTATTTACTTTTTCTATTCCTTGATTACAAAAATCTAAACAAATAAGTTTTATTTTGTTTTAATTAAAAAAAATCTGTCTATCGGTTGACCCTGCGGGCCAGCCCTAAGACTTCCCGCTGTTTTCGAGCTCAAGAACCTCGAAAACATTATCGTGAATACATTTTCGAGCTCGAAAATACTTTTGTATGCTGTTGTTTTCGAAAAAAAACGTTCTTCACTTTGAATTCGTTTTGAATTTGATTTATCGAGGCGTTTTTGAGATATTTAAAAAAAAAAACATTCTTTTTTTAATTCTTTCGCCAACGGTTTCTCTTGAACGAATGAACTGATTTTGATGGTTGAGGTAGCATTCGACGCGGTTTATAAAGCTCTAGAGCCCAGTCAATTTTGGAATCGATCCATCGAGCACATTAAAAGTTATCCAAAAAAAACATTTTTAAAAAAATTTTATTTTTGGAATATCTTTCAACGAGCCCTACCGATCAAGCTCAATTTCTCACAGCTTCAAGATATTGACAAGCTGCGTCGAATGACACCTTAAAGTTCAAAATCGGTTCATCCTTTCAACAGATACCGGTATTTATATGCATACGTACGTACGTACATACATACATACATACACTCGGACATCATCTTGAAATTAGTCAGAATAGCTTCCTAGGATCTCAAAACGTCGACATCTGATAAAAATTCGATTTTCGTAAATCGGACCGAAACCAATAACTTCCCGAATTTTTGAAATGTTCAATTTTCTTAGCGGGACGTTAAAAATTATCGATTTTTTTTTGGCACACCCTAATATGTATATACATGTAAATATATATATATATTAGGGTGCTTCGTTTGAGATGACTATTTTTTTTTTCCAAGTCCCATGTCAAAATATCATTGTACACATTAAAAAAAAAATTCTCACCAAAGATGAGCTCTTAATTTTAATTTTAAGTACTCGCTAAATGAATTTGAAATTTTCCCATTTGATTAACACGTAAATTTTAATTTTATTTATTCAATTATCTATAGCTTTACGGCATTTCAAGATACTTGATTGACCATAGGTGGAAATCACAGAGGAATCGTTCCTCTTTGAAAGTGCTTGTAGCTAATTTATGTTTTGTAACCGAACTCACCGGTAAAAAATCTTAAAGCCAATTTTTTCTCAAATTCCATGGTTTCTTTAATTTTACTCACAAACCATCAACTTCACGAAAAATTGTACATGACTTTTTTTGTAGGGAATTTGATTTCCTACTAAAGGTGTTATTTAAGCCATTACCGTAGAGCTAGTAGTTTTCGAGATAAATCCAATTAAACATCTCAAAATTGGAAAAATCGCTGTTTTATCCAAGATTTTAATACTTTTTGGTAAAATCATCGCTGAAAACACAAATAATGTATGAGAACAAAATATAAAAATACATACTACACATTCATATGTAAATAGAAAAAGTATGAAACAATTATCTTTGTACTGAGAGAGAAAGTAATTAAAAAAGCTTCCGATGGTCAAATAGAGGCGATTGGATTAAATGAAGAAAAGACGGAGGAAATGTAGTAGGAGACAGTTTTGTTTTACATGACATATTTTTGATGATATATTAACCATGATATGTCATATATTTCTTCGGCCACAATTTTATCAAAAAGTACTATAATCTTGGATAAAACAGCGATTTTTCCAATTTTGAGATGTTTAATTGGATTTATCTCGACAACTACTAGCTCTACGGTAATGGCTTAAAAAACACCTTTAGTAGGAAATCAAATTCCCTACAAAAAAAGTCATGTACAATTTTGTCGTGAAGTTGATGGTTTGTGAGTAAAATTAAAGAAACCATGGAATTTGAGAAAAAATTGGCTTTAAGATTTTTTACCGGTGAGTTCGGTTACAAAACATAAATTAGCTACAAGCACTTTCAAAGAGGAACGATTTCTCTGTGATTTCCACCTATGGTCAATCAAATATCTTGAAATGCCGTAAAGCTATAGATAATTGAATAAATAAAATTAAAATTTACGTGTTAATCAAATGGGAAAATTTCAAATTCATTTAGCGAGTACTTAAAATTAAAATTAAGAGCTCATCTTTGGTGAGAATTTTTTTTTCAATGTGTACAATGATATTTTGACATGGGACTTGGAAAAAAAAAATAGTCATCTCAAACGAAGCACCCTAATATATATATATATATATATATATATATATATATATATATATATATATATATATATATATATATATATATATATATATATATATATATATATATATATATATAAATATATATATATATATATATATATATATATATATATATATATATATATATATATATATATATATATATATATATATATATATATGTGGTGGTTCAGCTTCACTCCGCGAGATGGCATCTACAACTCGCACCTCTCGCAGTATCTCGTCCCTACAACTATTCCAATATTTAACATTTCCAACATGTTACTTCCAACTCGGCGTCTTAGGTGGGGTATACGATAGACACACCTAACTGAGGAGTCTCAGCTATCGTATACTTAGACGAAACGCCTCTCTCCCCACAATTACCTTTTTCCATCTCTCCTGTTCTCATTATCTCTCACAACGTTTCACTCTTTGGTAGTTGGCGACTTAGGCAGTGATTATTGCAATCTAAACCTAAAGTACCGTCGCCAAATATATATATATATATATATATATATATATATATATATATGTATATATTAGAGTGATTCATTTCCGCAAAAGTTTTTTTTTTTTAAGTCCTCAAGGAAAATCTCAATCTACATCGAAAAAAAAAAATTCTCACTAAATATGAGCTCTTAATTCCAATGCTAAGTACTTGCCATTTTATTTCAAAAATTTCCCATTTAAAATACACGTAAATTAAATTATTTTTTTTTTTAACTTTCTAATACTCAGCTGCGTTTCATGATATCATGAGGTGGTTTCAGTCGCAAATTGTAGGGCATTTAATGTTCTTCAAAAATGCCCATAGTTACTTAGGTGTAATTCCAGCTGTTTTGCTTGTGTCCGTTGCGGAACTCATTTTTCCTATGAAATTGACCTTTATTGGCTTGCAGAACGTAGGCCAATGAAATTACACTAAAAATGTTAATAGAAATTTTATAGGAAATTTTATTCCCTTCAAAAAAAGTCCTATGAGTCAAGTCGCTAAAGTCCATAGTTTCCGAGTTATAGTAATTTTAATAATTTGAAAAATATAATATAAAAAAAAAATTATAATTGATATTTTATTTTTTAAATTATTAAAATGATTATAACTCGGAAATTATGGACTTTAGCGACTTAACTCATAGGAGTTTTTTTGAAGGAAATCAAATTTTCTATAAAATTTCTATTAACATTTTTAGTGTACTTTCATTGGTTTACGTTCTGCAAGACGATAAAGGTCAATTTCATAGGAAAAATGAGTTCCGCAACGGACACAAGTGAAACAGCTGGAATTACAGCTAAGTAACTGTGGGCACTTTTGAAGAACACCAAATGCCTTACAATTTAAATAAAGTTTTTTCGAATTCCGCATTGATTTTTAGTATTTTTTATTTTAATGTCAAGCTCTTAAAATCGATCAGAAGACTATTTTTTTTATGAGCATGACATTGAAAGAAAAATAATTAGAAAACAATGCGGAATTCGAAAAAACTTTACTTAAATAACTTCTAGGAAATAAAATTGTCTACAAGAAAGGTCCAATTATATTTTGTAATAGGTCTGATAGTTTTGTCGGAAAAGTAAGAAAATCTCAAAATTTAATATGAATTCGATTTCAACCTTAAACAACTTTTAAACAAATAGATTCCTCAAAAAATTATGAGAATTTTATTTTTGTAGAGCATTCAATTCCCTACAAAAATATGCTTGCCAATTATTCTTATGACGCATCGTTAGCTATTTACAAAAATCAGAAGACGTAAAAAAAATTTGTTCCATGTTATTCTTATGGGAAATAAAAAAGTGCAATGCGGACAATGTTAACATTAATATTAAAAGCTCTAATTTTTACAGGCGTCTTTTTTTATCTAAACGAAACTTTTGAACCTGTTTGGAAGAAAAAAAAAATTTGTTTGTTTTTTGAATCACCCCAATATATATATATATATATATATATATATATATATATATATATATATATATATAAGACTGGGCTAAAAAAATCGACTATTTTTTTTTTTTTTTCGATACTGTGAAAATGTTATTCCTGATGACAAAAAAAATTATTATGCAAGTTTGAGCCCTTCATATTGATATTAAGAGGTGTATCGTTACAACTTTTAGTATTATGACAGAAATTTCATTTTTTACCCAAAACTTGTAAATTATCCATCTGTAAAATTTGAGCAATGTATATTCTTAGAGAAAATTGAATTCCCTACTAAAAATCTCTCTTAGTAAATTGACGTAAAACGAGCCGTTTTCTTGTAACCGTGCCTTAAACATTGATTTGTTTTTTAAATTGTTTGTTTCTATTTTGGATTTTTGTAACTACTAGAAATATTAATATTTTCCATTATCAAAAGACATATTCTTGAAGAAAATTTAATGTTCTACAAAAAAGGTCTTTTAACATTTTTTGCTAAATTCACTCCTTCGAAAGTTATTCAGGTTGAAGTTGAGTCAAAACGACTTTAATAACCTGAATAACTTTCGAAGGAGTGAATTTAGCAAAAAATGTTAAGAAACCTTTTTTGTAAAGCATTAAATTTCCTTCAAGAATATGTATCTTGACTGAAAAAAAATTTAATATTTTCAGTAGTTACAAATATCCAAAATAGAAACAAACAATTTAAAAAACAAATCAATGTTCAAGGCACGGTTACAAGGAAACGTTTTGGGTAAAAATGAAATTTCTGTCATAAAACTAAAAGTTCCCAGGTAGGAATCGCCAAGGCTGACTATAGGCCGAGCCTTGGCCCTGTTGTCACTTGCCAAGCTTCGGCAGCTGACCATTGGCCCAAGTCTAGGCCGAGGCTTGGTCCAATGGTTTCATTAAATTAAGCCAAGCCTTGGGTAGTGACCATTGGCCCGAGCCTCGGCCAGGGCCAGGCCCGATAGTTAAATTTTTGTTAAATCGAGCCTTGGCCGCTGACTATTGGCCCAAAGATCGGCCGAGGCTGGATCCGATAGTTTAATTTTTGTCAAGCTGAGCCTTGGCAGCTGACCATTGGCCAATGCCTCAGCATGGGTTAAATTTAGATTTAACATTAAAATTATCAACTTTGCATGGATCTATATATGTATGTATATATAGAAGACCAGGGCATAACGGTCTACCAAGTATACGATTAATATCAAGAATCGAAATTTTCTAAAAAGTAAAATTATTTGATACACAATAATTTTCATTTAATTAGTTATTGCTATGTACTGTTACGTTTTCGGAAATTACCCCGAATTAATTAAAAATAATAATAATTTTTAATTATTAAATTTTATCCAGGTTTGGCCTCGTTGGAGTATCTATAGACCCCCGGTGGGCCCTGGTCATCGATGATTTTATTAATTATTAATTTTTAATTATTTTTCGCGATTTAAATTATTTTTGATGCCGGTTCCAACTCCATATAATTATTATAACAACAGGTAAATGGTAGGAAACCCGAACTGCGGATAAGCGCTCGCCCCTGGGTGATAATAATGTTATGGATCGGCCATGGTGTACTTTGGTGGACAGGCAAAATGGGGTATCCTTTAAAAAAGTTGAAAAAAAAAATTTCTGAAAGTTGATCAAATTTCATTAAATTCAAATTTTTTATATGTAATATACATGAAGAAAAATTACATTTCACATCATTGGTGGATACGAAGGCAAAAAAAAATTTTTTTTGTGGGGCAGAGAGGCCCCCCTCCAACAAATGAAAAATTTTGTTTTTTATTAAATTGTTTTCATCATTAGGAATGTATTTCTTTCTCTTGACAACTATTTTTGGTTTTATAATACAAACAAAATTTTTTTAGGTGTAATAAATCGTTTTCCCTCAATTAGCTTAATTACTAATTGTTATTTAATAAAAAAAAAAAAACAATTCTACATTTTTTATTTGTCATTATTGTGAACCCAAAAAGCGTGTTTTTTGATTTTTTAGATTACAGATTATTTTGCATTATTTCAAAAATTTTATCAATTAAAAAATGAAAAATTATTTTCGAATATTTTTAGTGGCCGAATTTGCCCCAGCTATAGAGAATCAGCCTAAAAATGAATTAATATATTAAATTTTTTTTTAATTTGACGATAAAAATATGAAAGAATCATTTATTCAGAATTTCCGGATGGTCCATTTTGCCCCAGGTGTCATGCATAGTGTTAAAAGTGCGCAAATATATCGGATTTATAGCAATTAGACAAAAAAAAAAAAATTTTTTTTTTTTTAATATTTTGGGGGTACTCCGGTTTGCCTACCCTACCCCCTTTTGCCCCCCCCCCCCCCTTCCCTAGTGACGCTACTTGATATTGCTCTTAATTTATTCATTTATATCAAATCATAAAATTACAAATTAATAAAAATATGTCATTACTCATCAGACAATTTTAAGTTCATTAAATAAAACTACATTTCACCTCATCTTTACAATCTAATATATCTGAATTAAATTGTATTTAAATAATTAACAAGCAAAAAAATCATGATTATCGGGACATCAGATTTAGCACTAAATAAAATATATATATATATATATTTTAGGGTGGGTCAAAAAAATCAACTATTTTTTTTTTTACAGGTGACACGGAAAAATGGGTTGCTAGATACCTTAAAAAAATTCTCACTAAAATGTCGACGTTTTGTGGTCCTAGGAAGCTATTCTGACTATTTTTAGAATGATGTCCGAGTGTCTGTATGTATGTATGTATGTATGTATGTATGTATGTATGTATGTATGTATGTATGTGTGTGTGTGTGTGTATGTGTGTATGTATATAATATCGGATGTTGTGGATATTAGAATATTAAGGAAATCACAGGAAGATGTAAGGTGCGTGCGGTCGTAGGTGCAAGATCATTGATATATATTAAAGTAAAGGTTTATTGAAAATGACAACTTAGTCAATACAAAAGGACGTCTTTACATTGAGAGGGTTCGACTTCAACTACTCTTGTTTCTCCACTCGCAACCCTGGGTACAATACTCCCAGTTATCCTCACACTCACAATCGCACACATTCTTACATTAGTTTTTCATATTTTACTTTCCTCAACATTTATATCCATATCTAGTTGCAACGGAGGTCTGCTTATTTTTAACCGGGCACTTTTATGACCCGGGCCCGTCTTAATCCCTGAATTTATGACTTCCGTCCTCAACTTTCACTCACGCGGTCACTTCCGTCTTAAACCACCATTCGTACTGCATTCTCACATGTTGTTTATTTCTTAACTCCACTTACAAAGTTTTTAACACACACACACATATTTTAGTGCATTCATTCCACTCGCGATACTACATTCGGCCATCCTGCGTTTCGACATCTGGCTTCAGATGTCGGCTTCGTCCTCGCTAGATTCCATTTGCTCTTTTCCAACGACCCAAGGTTTCAAATGGTCCGCTGAAGCTGACGTGTGTTTCGGTCCCTCATGTTCCCCTAGCCTGGCAACCGTGTACCGATCATTTCTCAGCACTTTGGCGATTTTGTAAGGCCCGAAAAATTTTGCCTTCAGCTTGAGACCACCTCCGAATTAGGTCCGCTTTATTGCCACGAGATCTCCTTCCCGATATTGCTTCACTTCCTTCCTTTTTTTATTGTAACCTTGTCTATTCTCTTCCTGCATCTTGGAGATGCACTCCTTCGCTTCTTCTCTCACTTCAACTCGTTCTTTCTCGAAACGCGCCACCTATTCTTCCTCTAATAGCCCCTTTATCTGCGGATCTTTTTTAAGCCGGACGTTGACTCCAAAGAGCAGGTAGAATGGTGATCTACCTATACTGCGATGTGGGGCAGCGTTAAGGTACCTCTGTGCCTTATCTACATACCTTTACCAGTTGTCCGGTTCGGGTGCTGTTAATTTAGTCAGCAGAGGGATGAGCGTACGATTCACCCTCTCCACCTGACCGTTACCCCTTGGTACACCGGTCACTATCATGGTGTGTAGAACATTTTCGTCTGTACAATATCTCTTGAATGCCTCTGACGTGAATGCTGTTCCTCGATCGGACACTATTCTTCGTGGATTACCGAACAACGCTGATTGTTTAGATGATCGGTCAATTACTTCTGCCGAGTCCGTCGACTTTGTTGGATATAACCAGACAAACTTAGTGAATGCATCCACGACCACTAGATTGTGTCGGTACTTCTTCTTCGTCACTGTCATCGGTCCGATATGATCGATATGGTATGTATCTAATGGTGTTTCGCCCTTGTCGATTGTGCGCAAGAACCCTTCTTGCTTTCCCTGCTTTTGCTCGGCTAGTATACAGTTTAAACAACCACTTACTACTCGTTCGACCTTTTGTCGCATACCCTTGAACCAAAAGTCTTTCTCCACAATAGCCTCCGTCTTATTTATCCCAAAGTGTCCTTTTTCATGGGCTTGTCGCACTACCTGGGTCTGCATGCACTTAGGTACTACCACTAACACATCATCACCCACATCTTTATACAACAACTCATTTCTCACAGCATACCCATTGACTTGGTTATGCGTCGCAGCGCCTATAATCTGTTTTAAATCATCATCTTTATTTTGCGCATTTCTCAGACGCATAATCAAATCTGTCTCTCTCATTAATCAACAATGCTCTAGGCGAGGGATTGCGGCTCAATGCATCTACATGCTGCATTCTTTTTTCTGGCCTGTGACATACTTTACATTGGTAATCGCTAATCATTAGAGCCCATCTCACAATTCTCAAACACAAATTTTTCTTCTCCATAGTCATTGTCAAAGCCTTACAGTCAGTTATAATCTTAAATGGAATACCTAACAGATACTCTCTAAATTTTCCTAGAGCTTTTACAATTGCTAGTACCTCTAACTCGTAACTTGAGTATTTCTCCTCGGCAGGAGTTGTTTTGCCACTGGCATAATACACTAGATGAAATTTTCCATCCTCTACATCTAGTTGCATTAATATGGCACCGTATCCGAATCGTGATGCATCCGTATGCAGTTCCATCGTCGTGCCTGCATGGTATAACTTCAATACCGGTTTACTTACTGACGCCAATTTTAATGCTTCCAACGCTTCCATTTCGCGGGCTCCAAATTCGAACTTCGTATCTTTTCTTAATAGGTTTGTCAACGGTCTCGCGATCGTCGAGTACCCTTTTATGAATTTTCTAAAATACTCGGTCAATCCTAACAGACTTTGTACCTGCTTAACATTCGTGGGTCTAGGAGTTACGGACGGCTAGAGTTTTTCTTTCTGAAGGACGTATTGTGTTTTTTGTCACAATATGACCTAGGTACTCGATTTCACGCTGCACAAATCGACATTTTGCCCAATTTATATTTAACCCGTGTTGCTTTGCAACCTCTAGGACCATCCTCAGCCGTTCCAATGCCTCTTCTACCCCATTCGCAATTATTACGATGTCATCCATATAAATTACAACTATTTTCAATCTCATCAAATCTTTAAGTATAGCGATAATATATTTTTGAAATACCAATGGGGCTATACACAAACCGAATGGTGTTCTGAGGCATTCGAACTGTCCCGTCGGTGTTACGAAAGCAGTGTACTTTATACTCTCTTCGTCTCCCGGCACATGAAAAAACCCGTTTTTCAGATCTATTACCGTATAAAACTCCGCGCCCTCCAACGCGTCTAGTTGGTCATCGATCAGAGGTAATGAGAAGTTTGGTCTAACGATGACTTTGTTTAATGGTCGATACTATACATAATCTATACATAATCTCATTGAATCATCTTTTTTCTTTACTAAGTCAATCGCGCTCGCGTATTCCGAGTTAGACGGTCTTATGATGCCGTTTTCCAACCATTGTCCAATTATTTCGCCCACAGCTTTTTTATCTCCCGGCGAAAACTGTCTCGGTCTTGCTGTAATCGGCTGGTCATTAGTTAAAATGATTTTAGTCGTAATTCCCACATCCCGTACTTTATCCGGCTTATACTCTTACACTAGCTTTTCGATCGTTTCACGAACTCTTTGCTCTTTAATATGTGTTAGATCGATTTCTTTATATTCATCGATTGTATTTATGTCGAATATGTCTGTTCCGTCATCGTGTCCGATTTCCGCGTCGTCTAGTTTTAAGAATGAGACGTTTCCCCGTCGCACTCGTAGCTCGACTTGATTTAAGAAGTCCGTTCCTAACAATATACTGTGTCTTAATATTTTCTTAGGAACTACATGAAAAGTTATTTGAAACTTATTATCATCTATTTCTACGCTTTTGAAATACTTACCCAATGTTGTGTTACCTGTGGAGCCTAAGCCCTCGAATTTGAGTGACCGGCTTAACAAACCTGAAGACCCTATTTTCTTATACTCATTTGACCGCATTAAGGTCAAGTCGCTAACTGTGTCTACTAAAGCTACAAACTTAAAGTCCTCTATAATTACTTCTTTCATGTGTTTCTTCATATTGGGTCTTGACACGATGCATGTCTCCTTTGATCTATCTTTTGTACACTTCGCGGCAACATGCCCATACTCGGAACACTGAAAGCACTTTGGGCCTTTGTCCTTCGTAGAACACTGCGCACTTAAATGATCGGAACCACCATAATTAAAACACTTTCTCACCTTTCCCGCACCATTTTCTGCTGCGTTTTTCCCGTGGCTTTTAAAGTCTGATTGCTTCCCATGATCGCCTTTTTTATCATTTAGTTTAGGCCTGGGCTTTGTCTCACGCTTTAACGCTTCGTATTGTACAAACTTATCCTTCAATTGTTTTACATTCCTTGCACCGTACAATACCGTCTCGTTAGTAGCGTCGTCCGGAATCCCGTTGATAATATACTGAATCACTGACTTCGTATCCACGTCGGCATGCGTCGCGATTTCAATCATTCTGTATATGTATTGCTGATAAGTTTCGTCTCTCTTTTTCCGTCGTTGCGCTAACTGCTGGTGTATCTGATAGCTATCCACCTTCTCTTCAAATTCTTCGCATAGCGCTTCTCTCAGCTTTATCCATGTTTTAACACACTTTTCATGGTTGACAAACATTTTCGCGGAACCTCTCAACAATCGTTTCGCGTACACAACTTTCTGAATTTCTGACCACTCACATAGATCAGCCATTTCTTCGAAGTCTTTAATCCAGCTTTTCACACTCACGAATTCGTCTCCGCTGAACTTTTATATGGACTCTTCGACATCGCGAATAATGAACTGAGACTGAGCTGAAGTTTGTTTCCGTCGACGTCTAATAACGGGAGTTATACGTCTCCTCTCAACTTGATCCCCATCTCGATGGGAAGCTGGTCGCAGCAGTCGTCTCTATTGAATGTTGTCGTCAACTTCCAGCTCTTCTTCTGTGTCATCTTCATCTTCTTCTTCGTCTGCATCGCTTTCACCTCCCTCTGGAACACGTTCTCGCTCCACCATCAGTGCCGCTCTTAATCGAGCCAAAAGTTCCGGTTTTCTGCCTGTCATCCGAAGCCCTCGCTGTCTAAGCTGCGTCTTCAGCTCAGGCAGTCTCAGTCGCGCCAGTTCACCATCGTCCAACTCGATCGCATTAACATCCCCGATAACCCCGACCATCTCATCACCGCTTGCCATTGTCTCACTGATTTTCACTTACGGCAGTTTGATTGAACTAACCTTATCGTCCCACGAACCCACATTACTTGTTCCCGTTTCCACTTTCAGCGCTTTTACCTATAAATTGTCTTTGCGTCTTTTACTTGCCTCCAATGAGCCACACACTGATCACTGTGATCCCGGCTGAGCCCCCAAATGTAATATCGGATGTTGTGGATATCGGAATATTAAGGTAATCACAGGAAGATGTAAAGTGCGTGCGGTCAAAGGTGCAAGATCATTGAAATATATTGAAGTAAAGGTTTATTGAAAAAGACAACTTAGTCAACACGAAAGGACGTCTTTACATTGAGAGGGTTCGACTTCAACTACTCTTGTTTCTCCACTCGCAATCCTGGGTACAAAACCCCCAGTTATCCTCACACTCACAATCGCACACATTCTTACATTAGTTTTTCATATTTTACTTTCCTTAACATTCATAACCATCTCTAGTTGCAACAGAGGTCTGCTTATTTTCAACCGGGCGCTTTTATAACCCGGGCCCGTCCTAATCCCTGAATTTATGACCTCCGTCTTCAACTTTCACTCACGCGGTCACTTCTGTCATAAACCACCATTCGTACTGCAATCTCACATGTTGTTTATTTCTTAACTCCACTTACAAAGTTTTTAACACACACACATATTTTAGTACATTCATTCCACTTGCGATACTACATGTATGTGTGTGACCGGTCTATAACTTTTTAACTAATGAACCGATTTGGATGGTTAAGTCGGCAATCGAATGAGCTTGTTGGCCATCAACTTTTCTGAAAATTTCAGATTCTTTGATCAAGTAGACTCGAAAATATTGGCGAATTACAAAAAAAAAAATTTTTTTTTTTTTGTTTTTTATTAATTTCTCAGAAACGAGTTGAACGATCAACTTCAAAATCTAATCAGCTCTAGAACTTAATAAGTCGCGTCGAACGCGACCTCAACCATCTCAATCGGTTAACTCGTTCGAGAGATGTCGCGTAAAAGAAAACTTAAAAATATTTTGAAGTTTCTTAGTTGATAAAATCTAAAATTCGTGTAAATTTTCTCACAACTTATAAATTAAATTGATAATTCTCGAATATCCAATCAAAAACTCTTAAAATCAGTACACATAAAATTGATAATGAATATCTTTTGAAGGCTTAATTTAATCGCCAAAACAAAAGACACCATTTTTATAGAAAAGTTAATTTCCTACAAAAATTTGTATTGCGCATTTTATAATAATCATTTATTGCCGAGTTATAAAATTCATAAACAAAAATTAAATTTGTCTTAAAATAATCAAACTTAAATCTTCAATATCATTCAAACGGTGAGGTTTACGGAAAAAATATAAGATTCAATTTTTTGTAGAGCATTGAATATCCTACAAAATTCTTCCAGAACATTCTTCTGTACAATCAATTAATGATGAGGTATTAATTTTTTTCTATTGGACTGAGAAATAAATAAAAAACTGTGATGAGCGCCATCTGCCTATTGAAATTAAGAGCTCATATAACGTTTGTCAACTCGAAAATTGATGAAAAAATTGTAAAAAGTTCATTCAATTCCGTAAATGCCTTCTAGGCTGCACTATTGGCAAAAATTTTGAGTTTTTACTTTGACAAACGTTAAGTAATAAATTGAAAATTCCAAAACTGAAAGACAACAGCAAGAACAATATAAATTATTGGCATTAGGTAGGAATATAAGATCAATGAAATCCATAAAATGTACCCTTAACCGTATAATAATTTGAATACATAAAAAAAAAAAATGATAAACGAATGGAATCAAAAATATAAAAAAATAAT
The DNA here is from genome assembly GCF_029852145.1 of Microplitis mediator. Lineage (NCBI taxonomy): Eukaryota > Metazoa > Arthropoda > Insecta > Hymenoptera > Braconidae > Microplitis > Microplitis mediator. The sequence continues at coordinate 13,176,713 of NC_079978.1, read as the reverse complement.
TTTTGAGTAGTCTAATAACTACTCTATGAAATTGTCTTAAATCGTAAAAGCCGTAACTTCAATAGTTAAAAAAATATAATAATTTAAAAATTCAAGTAACGCATTTTTTTTATAAACAAATGTTTATAAAAATTGAACCATAAATGATCTCGAGCATGAAAAATTTTTTTTATATAAATCAATAAATTGTCTAAAAGATCGTCTTAAATGTCAAAGACCATATCATCAATAGTTTAGAAGTTATAACAATTTATAAGTTGATGAAATAGTCGAACGCTTGAACTTTGATGGGGTAAAATATTTTAAAATTCAATAAAAAGTAGAGAAAAATTTTCTTTACAAATTTGATGCACATAGCTGTATTTGTAATTTTTTAAAGCTACGGAAAAAAAATATAATGAAACTGGAAATTTGTTTATAACAAATTATTTATAAACAATGAAAATTCAAATAAAAAAAAAAAAATTCCGTAATTATATTGAGAATTAAAAATAATGGTTTAAAAAAAAAATGATTTCTTAATAAATAATTTAAATGGTGGATAAATGAAAAAAACAATTATAAACAATAAAAAAATTTTTTTAAGAAACAACTTTTTTTTTAAAAATCATTATTTTACTAAGACAACAAAATGACGAAAAAAAAATATTCAATTTGTCTATTTGTTTATAACAAATTTTTCAACAATTGATGTTAAAAATTTGTTAGTTAAAATATTTAACTTAAAATGGAATCGAACTAAAACGGTTAATGATTCTATTATGATTTTGAATGTAGTAGACGTCAATTAATCGTTTGATTACTTTCAACAGTTTATAAATCATAACAAATAATTACATCTATTTATCTAAAAATTTTAAAAATAGAGCACTGTGAGTAGTAAGAGTAATTATACTTCTACTATCGTATTTTTTGAGACACTCTTAAGATTCAATACTTCAATTAATACCTTTTGTTTGTTTATAAATGCCTACTGTAATAAATTTAATGCTTTAACAAAAAATGTAGATGACTATTTTGGAAAATAAAGAACAAGTATCTTCAAGTCAAGAAGGCAATTCAAGATCACTATATTTAACAGAAATTGACAATACAGGCACTTCTGATGAACTATTGATTGGTGTCATACACAATAAAGTGGAAAAGAAAAAATAACTGCTGGAACAATGTCACCTTCGTGCAAACCTTGATGGCAACTACACTCCTCACATAAATTAAGGGAGCAAGAAAAATATCCAAATTTTTGGGGGATTTTCAACAGGCTGTAACTTGTAGAAAAATGGTCGTACAGCAAATAAAAAAAAAGCAAATTGTAGCTCTAAATGTCTAGTTTTTGGATCTGAGTTTTAAAAATTTTTTAAAAAATTTTTTTAGAGTAATCTTAAGAAAACCACCGAAAAAAAAGTTTTTGATATTTTTTTTTTTTTTTTGTATCCTACACGGAAAGAATTTTTTGATAAAAATGACTGTAATTTCGAGTAATCCTGGGCCGTTGCAAAAAATTGGTATTTTTTGTTTTAAATTCAATATTTTTTGATTGAATATTAACGTTGCTAGACCATGTTTTACTCTTCTACTGAGTAATTTTTTAAAAGTCTTATATTTAATCGATTATTGTGAATATATCATCTTAATCTACTAATTTTTACTCCCCAATGTACCATTCTTTTAAACCCATCAACTTTTTGATGAAAAACTGCCTATAACTCAAATAAATTTTCTCATCTATGGAAGTAATTTTTACTCTAAACTGCAGAGTAATATTTCAGTAGTCTCCGTTAATCTTCGGTTAATATCGGCTTCAATTAAATGTCTTTTATTTTGCTCGCGACAATTTACATATGTTACGCACACAAACGATGCTTGGAAAAAAAGACGATCTCTGTATCTCTCTATAACTTAATATTTATTTTAAAATTAAAAAAAATTTGTATCTTTTCTTTTTCAACACAATGAGAGTAATTTTTTTTTCATTTTTTTTCAAAATATTTATTTTAAGTCATATTTTAAGGCAATAAGATGGTTTTTAGATTTTTTATGGAAATTTCAGCCTATGAATTATAATTTTTATTGTAATTCAATATAAATTTTATAAATTGGATCATCAACTTTTTATCATAACCTACGAGCAAAAATTGAATTAGAGAGAATTTATTCAGACAGCCGCTAGGTGTAATTTTTCTTCGTAATTGTGAGTAAAAATTAATCTGATTGAGTTTACTCACTAAAAGAGTAAAATTTCGTAATTCGAAAGTAAAAAGTCGTAATGGCCCAAGATTACTCGATTTAGAGTAATTTTTAGAATAAATAACATGGCAATATTCATACGAAAATTCTTTCCGTGTACGGACTTGGAAAAAATTATTTTGACTTAACCTCTATATGGACCGGATAACTTGTTCATTCAGCTTTAATTTGTTTTTATAAAGATCTCGATACGAGAATTTCTCGCTGAGATATCGGTGTTTGAATGGAAAAAGGTCATTTTGTCTTTGATTATCAATATCTCAGCAACCAATGATCGCACAGAAAATTCAAGGTTGGTTTCGAAAACTTGAATAAATTCTCTACAAGAATCGGCTATTGATTTTTTGATAAAAAAATTTTTTTTCAATCATTACATGAATTTAAAAAAGCAACCAAAAAAGGGCTTTTCGTGGTTTTTTGGAAAATCAAACGCCTACACAGAAAAAAAGGATATCTTGATTCAAGAAAAAAAATTTCTTCGAAATTTATTTCTTGAACCAAATGCAAAATTCTTATTTGATTTAAAAAAAAGAATTTATTGGAACCAGAAATTATTTACTTAGTGCAAGAAATAAATTCCCTAGCCTAAATATTTTTTCTCAACCCAATAAATTTTTTTGTCAGCTAAAGATTGTTACTTTATTAAATACAGAAAAAATTACTTGAGCTAAAACAAAAAAAATTTCTAAATAAAAAAAAACAATTTTTCAAACCAAGAAAATAATTATTTGGGCCAAGCTGTTTTTTTTGTTAGTTCGAGAATATTTTTTCTTATTCCAAAAAATTTTTTTCTTGACTATAGATTGTTACTTTATTAAATACAGAAAAAATTCCTTGAACTAAAACCAAAAAATTTTGTAAATAAAAAAAATAATTAATTTTTTTGGAAATAAAGAAATTTATTTTTCGGCGAGAGATTATAATTTATTGACTAAGAAAGAAGTTTATTATATCAATACGTGAAATTTATTGGACACACATATAAAGCGTAGTAAAATTACAATTTTTCAGTTTTTATAACATTCATAATTATAAATATATACGTATACACATGTAAAGCACATTTTTACATTTTATTGATAATTTAAAATTTATTTAATGCTATTTTTCTAACCATGGTTTTATTTATTGATACATCAGAAAAAAAATTTATTTTATTCATTTTTTACTACTGTAAAAAAATACATATTAAACCATATTCATATTTACATTTTTGCTAAGCTAACAAGAAATTTATTATTTACCTCATGAAGTATTAATGGTACGGAATTGCAATTATTTAAGGGTAAAGGCTTTTTTAAATCACTTTTAACAACATTATAAGCCCTCATATGAGGGTCAAATTCTATTGTGTTGAGTAATGAACAGTTGAAAGTTACGATTTTATCATCTACTTTGTTAATTATTATGTCATCTGTTAAATAAAATATTGGTTCGTCAAACTCGTCAAAATTATGAACAATCACAGCGTTAATTTTATATTTGACACCATTAATCTCATACCATTCTACCGAAATTTCAGTATCACTGACTTGTGTTTGGTGTGAAGATTTACTATAATTGATACAATCATTCAAGCCTTTTTTTTACTTAAGTATCTGCAGCAAGCTTTTCATTGACATCTATTGGCTGCTGATAAAGGTATTTGTCGCCGAGAAGTAATTGAATTACTAACTTTCTTTATTTCTCTATGTTTGGACTCACATTTATATGAACTATACAAAATTGGGGGACCAATTTTCCGGATAATTCGAGGATAATGAAGTAAAAAATGGAATTTAGACTTTAGTTTTTCATGAAAAACATTTATAAAGTTTTCATTATGTTCGCTAATCAAATTTTCTAAATATTCTAATAACTCATTTGTAAAAGTTTGAGCTGTTAAAATTTCGGTGATTTCTAATAATAAAAGATAATATCTCCACACTTCATCATTTAATTCTATTAAATCACCAATAATAAAAGTAAAATTACGTACTAGGCACAACATTTCAGATGCTGACATAATTAAATACTTATTTTTTAAATGACTTTCAAGTATTGGAGGTATAACCGTATCTGCATTATTGTACAAAAAATATTTAAGACGTGAATTTAACTGATTCAGGGTAAAATATTTTTTTTTTATCAAATTTTCAATAGTTAATGCCCTTGAATACCGATGGACACCTTCCATCAAATCGTGCATAACATTACATGACCAATTATTATAAACATGAAAACTCGGTAAATCGTTCCAAATACATGGATTTTTAATGTTAATAAGATTTTGAACATCAGTCTCATAATTTTCAACTGCCCGAATATTCATTGAGTTTTCTGTAATTTGGGTTGTAGACTCAGATTTTGTCGTTAAACGAATTCTACAAAAATAGGTTGAGTTAAAACTTTTAAAAAATCTTAAAATACTATTCAGTCCTAAATTATCCCCTGCCATGGTTATTGTAACAAATTTTACGTTTAAAATTTTACTGTCAACACAAATGTCAATGTCAATTGTTTCTAAAACTTTTAAATCCGAGATAAATTTCTTAAAAATTATTTCGTTACCAAACTTTGATCGATCGTGGGAATAAAATAGTAACGACAAAAAAATATTTTCTAGCCTACTTGACATGTTCGGAGGAACTGTTGCGATTGACGTATAAACTGCGCCTAATTTATGTTTCCCTGCTCGACTTCCTAAAGGATTCCCTGCTTCTAAATCATCAAAACTGATAATTAACGGCATTAAAATTTGATTTTTGTCGTATTTTTTACTTACACTGAAAAAAAAGAAATATTTGTCCCAAATAAATCAATTTATTTGTGGCTTTTTTTTTTAATATTTCTTAATGATAAATAAATATATTTGGTACAACAAAATATGACAGTTGATTCAAATAATTTTATAATTTGACGGAAATATATAATTTATTTGTGGTAAGTAATTGATATATTTGTGGTAAAGATATTAAATTTGTGACAAATAACCTAAAATTTGGCGATACTATACATATATTTAAAGCCCTTATTTATTTGTAGCAATTGGATCATTTCTTTATCACAAATAAATCACTTATTTCACTAATTAAGCTACTCGAATGTATTATATCTTTCTCACAATTAAATATTTATTTGGCCATATCCAAATATACGATATCTTTGGCTCAAATAAATCTTTTTTTCAGTGTATGTCATTCAAAAGTGTACCCTGAATTATGTTTCGAATTACGGATCCATTTCTATCTTTTTCAAGCAATCCCTGGTGGAAATTTTTCGGACTTTTGTATGAAAAAGTCAGTTCTAGAGTTTTAAAGACTTTTTCAGAGTTCTTAAGACTTTTTTAGACAGAAATCCGAAAAATTTCCACCAGGGATAATTCTGTTTGATAATTTTGTATAGTGGAAAAAACTTTGGGTAGTTCCAGAAATAATTTTAAGCTTTTATTTGATGGGATAATGTAAGCGAATTTTTCTTTTACGGTTACAATTACTTTACTATCAACAGTTTTTTCTTTTGTAATGGTACCAATACACGGAAAAAAAATTCTACCAAAATTTACGATGTTAACATCGTAATCTCGGACTAGACTTTTATTAATGTCAATTTTTAAATGTTTTATTTCAAAATTTATTATGTGGGTTATATTTTTTACTATTTAACATCGTAATTTTAACAAAGACTTTTAGGATTAAAAATTACTGCAAAAATTACAATTTAACATCTTAAAAAAAATAAATAAAAATTACACTTTAAAAACTATATTTATTCGTACATTTAATATTTCTGTTTACTTTTTAACAAAATAAATATTACAGTGCTGCCTCTGTTATAATACGATGGAAGCTATAAAAAGTACGATGTTACATCGTACTTTTTAAATAGTAACTGGGTCCTCCGCAAGTCGTTTATATGGATCTTAAAAATAACATATAGTGTAGGCCCTTCAGTGGCCTAGTGGTCTAAGGCGTCGGACACTTCGCACTCGAAAGGACTTGGGTTCGAATCCAACTGCCGAACGCTTATTATTTTAATCTTTTATTTAAAAGTTCTCTTCAAATTTTACGATGTTACATCGTAATTTATATTAAAGAGCTTAAGACTTCGTATTGTTTGTCTGAAGTATTATTTCTTAAATGAAATTTCCAACCCTACATCGTAAAAATTACGATGTGAAAAGTCTAGTCCACCAATACAATAATTAATAGGACAAATTACGATGTTAGCATTGTAAATTTAACTAGAATTTTTTTTCCGTGTACTAACTGGATCTGGTGCTACGTAGCACTGTGATGATGAAAAATGTTTCATCCGTAAATAATCGGTACTCAAGTTGTTAAAAGTTTTTTTTACTTGAGCTATGATTGAATTTATCTGATCATCTTTTTTATCAGAATTATTTTCTGGCTTACATATGATTTTTTTTATATTGTTTGTCAAATTATTGACTAAAGACTCTGTTAATTTAAAAATTGTTTGGATCAAAGAACGCGGGATATTAAGAATATTATATAAATGAGATATGATTTTTTAAATTTCAGAAACGAAAATCCTACTAAAATCCATTAAATTAGCGTCTTCATTTGAATTGGTTAAAGTACTATTGCTAGTTTCAATTCTATCAAAATTAATATTAGAAACGTTTAAATTATGATTTTGAAAATCTACAGCACTTTCTGCCAAATTCGATTCTGCTTCAAGTACATCAATTGAGCGTTCTATCTGTATAGATTTATTCTATAAATGATACTTAAGACTATATTTCGAATGATAAACACGTGAGCAATTACTCATCGGGCAATGAAAGTAATCGTAAATTTGATGTGTACATCTTAAGTGTACGATGTATGCCTCAAAATCAGAAAATTGAATACTGCAAAGAGCGCATAAAAACGTCGAAGAACTTCTGTCTGGTGCAATAGATGATTTTTGTGACGAGTTTGGACTGTCTGCATTTGTTTCAACACACGCTCTAGAAGTACTTAACTAGAAATTAAAATTGATAATAAAATAATTAATATATTTATTCAGATAATATTAAGATGAATAATAAATGTTATTAAAACTTACAATTTTACGATATTCACCGATTTTATTTTTTAATAAAATTCTTGTGGCCAAGTGAGGACACATTTCTTTTAAATCGTTATCCGATAGAATCTTTAATAAATCGATGGTGATCCCATTGTCTAAAGTAAAACAAAAGGAGAAATAATTAGATATTTAATTTCATTAAAATTTATCTATATGACAATTTGAAAAAGAAAAGAAATTAATTTTTGCAAAGTATAAATATATAAGGCTAGAGCCATAGAATATTACAAATAGTATGAATCAATTAAATTGAATTTAAAATAATACAAATGAAAATTCTTACCGACAAAACGTTGTCTTATTGAGAGGTTTGCATGTTTAGGTTTCCACTATATTTAAATGGTGTATTACCGTACGATGGACGGTGTGGCTCAATAAGTTATAGATCAAATTGAATGGAATATAGTATAGTGCTGGATAGCTCAACTGGTAGAGCACTCGGCGCGATACCGAATTGGTCTGGGTTCGATTCCCAGTTCGGGCTATCTATATTTTTCTCAATTTATCTATAAATTGTCTTATTGAGAGGTTTGTATGTTTAGGTTTCCACTATATTTAAATGGTGGACCATTTCCACATTTTTATATAGTGGAAACCTAAACATGCAAACATGCAAATAACCTTCTCAATAAGATAATTTTTAGATAAATTGAGAACAATATAGATAGCCCGAACTGGGAATCGAACCCAGACCAATTCGGTAACGCGCCGAGTGCTCTACCAGTTGAGCTATCCGGCCCTATACTATATTCCGTTCAATTTGATCTATAACTTATTGAGCCACACCGTCCATCGTACGATAATACACCATTTTTATATAGTGGAAACCTAAACATGCAAACATGCAAATAACCTTCTCAATAAGACAATTTATAGATAAATTGAGAAAAATATTTGTATAATATCATCAACTGTTTATAGGTTACAATTTTAAATATTCAAAAATGAACTTTTTTGTCTGAATTTATATAAAATAATTATCCATGTGGGCATTCCAAATGATTCGAATTTAACAATTTATTCCAGTTCATGAAAATGGCCGATAATTCACCATCAGCTGAGCTCGACCTAACTGGTTGGTTTAAAGAATGGGGAATCGAAGATGTGGTAACCCAACGTTTTGTCGGTAAGAATTTTTATTTGTATCATTTTAAATTTAATTTAATTGATTCATACTATTTGTAATATTTTATAAAAATTAATAGTTTAAAAATTAATTTCTTTTTTTTTCCAAATTCTCATATAGATAAATTTGAATAAAATTAAATATCTAATTTTATCTCTTTTTGATTCAATTCAGACAATGGGATCACCATCGATTTATTAAAAATTTTATCGGATAGCGATTTAGAAGAAATGTGTCCTCACCTGGCCACAAGAATTTTATTGAAAAATAAAATCGGTGAATATCGTGAAACTGTAAGTTTTGAATATTAATTATTTATCTTAATATCATTAGAATATACACTGGTCACAGAAATTAAGGGATAGAAAAAAAATCCGAAATTTTCAGATGATTTTAAACATGCTGTAACTCGGTGAAAAATGGTCGTATAAAAAAAAAAAAAAAAAGGAAATTGTAGCCTCAAGTTTCTTGTTTTCAGATCTGGACCTCAAAATTTTTTATCATGTACGGTTCCGGAGTAATCATAAGAAAACCAACGAAAAAAAAATTTTCAAAATTTTTGCTGGTCTTTCAATACCTCTATGGGCGACAATAAATTTTTTTGAATAATCCGACTGTCTGACTTTCCTCGGAAATTTTATGCCCTTTAATTTGGTGGCCTTAAAAAGTCTCTACGACGATTTGGCGCCGAGTTATCATTGATCAAAGCAAAAAAGTCCATTTTGGCTTTGATAATCAATAACTCCGGATGTATTGGTCGTACAGAAAATGGAAGCAGGGTTTTGAAAACTGGAAAACATTCCCTATAAGGCAAAATTAGTGGCATTTGATAGAAAAATTTTTTTTAAAGCGATATTGTTTGGTAAAAAACAGGTCAAAATTCACAAATTTAAGGATATTCGGAAATCTTGCTATAACTTTGGATATAACGGATGAACAAAGGATATCTTCGACTTTTTTTCAACCTCAAAGTGTCCTGAAAAAACCCTGAAAATTTCAAATCGCTGCGATTTTTCTTTCTTAGTGCCCCGAAGCTTTGAATTTATCGATTTTGTCAAAAATCACCATAATTGGTAGTTTCTCGGTTTTTGTTCATTTTTTCGATTTGAAAATGTTTTTTTTACCGATAATCTTCATTTCTCTGATCAAAAAGATCGATTATCGAAAAAAATTGAAAAAAAAAAATTTTTGAAAAATTTTTTTTTTTTTTTCAAAATTTTTTTTTTCAAAAATTTTTTTTTTTCAAAATTTTTTTTTTGTTGTATCTGCAATGATTTATCATTGTCAAAAAAAATTCCTAAAATTTTTTTTACCGCTGTAACTGCATCTGCTTTAAATGTCAACTTAACAAACATACGCTTTGGGTAACTCTAATGCCGGCGGTAAAAAAAATTTTAGGAATTTTTTTTGACAATGATAAATCATTGCAGATACAACAAAAAAAAAATTTTGAAAAAAAAAAATTTTTGAAAAACAAAATTTTGAAAAAAAAAAAAAAATTTTTCAAAAATTTTTTTTTTTCAATTTTTTTCGATAATCGATCTTTTTGATCAGAGAAATGAAGATTATCGGTAAAAAAAACATTTTCAAATCGAAAAAATGAACAAAAACCGAGAAACTACCAATTATGGTGATTTTTGACAAAATCGATAAATTCAAAGCTTCGGGGCACTAAGAAAGAAAAATCGCAGCGATTTGAAATTTTCAGGGTTTTTTCAGGACACTTTGAGGTTGAAAAAAAGTCGAAGATATCCTTTGTTCATCCGTTATATCCAAAGTTATAGCAAGATTTCCGAATATCCTTAAATTTGTGAATTTTGACCTGTTTTTTACCAAACAATATCGCTTTAAAAAAAATTTTTCTATCAAATGCCACTAATTTTGCCTTATAGGGAATGTTTTCCAGTTTTCAAAACCCTGCTTCCATTTTCTGTACGACCAATACATCCGGAGTTATTGATTATCAAAGCCAAAATGGACTTTTTTGCTTTGATCAATGATAACTCGGCGCCAAATCGTCGTAGAGACTTTTTAAGGCCACCAAATTAAAGGGCATAAAATTTCCGAGGAAAGTCAGACAGTCGGATTATTCAAAAAAATTTATTGTCGCCCATAGAGGTATTGAAAGACCAGCAAAAATTTTGAAAATTTTTTTTTCGTTGGTTTTCTTATGATTACTCCGGAACCGTACATGATAAAAAATTTTGAGGTCCAGATCTGAAAACAAGAAACTTGAGGCTACAATTTCCTTTTTTTTTTTTTTTTTATACGACCATTTTTCACCGAGTTACAGCATGTTTAAAATCATCTGAAAATTTCGGATTTTTTTTCTATCCCTTAATTTCTGTGACCAGTGTATATCAATTTTTTATTTATTCATTTAAATTTTTATATTATTAGTCTGAAGTGCCTACAATTGCTCATGAAGAAATTGATGCAACGATTGAAGCTAATAATAATGATTTATTATTTGACGATGAAGCTTTGATAACCAATCCTTTCCCTGATTTCGATCTAACGGAACTGCTAGCTGCAGCTCCAGAAGGAGATGCAGTTCAACGAGACTATGACAATAACGATAAATTGTCTTCCCAGTCCCAACAACAATTAACTGATTTTGGTCGACAATTATATCCATGGTTAAAAAACAGAAAGTAAGTATATATCTATATATTAATCGGTTATGATTTTAAAGTTACAAATTGACAAAAATTATCTTTCTAATAGTAAAGTTATTGATACACATATTCAATTCTGGTAATTTTTCTTTTTATATTTATAGCCGTCTGAGGTGCCATCACTATGCAGCCCTAATAAAAAAAATCCAAGCTGTATTTCCCCATACAAGTATTGGCGTTTTTTACTCAAGTTCAGTAAATTCTAAGAACTCAAGCACTGGTAAATTTATTCCTTGCCGAGGAAAATTACCGGACAAAGTTAAGAATATATTATTCCAATCGAACAACGTAAACAAAAGAAAAAGGTGTGAATCTGTAGAAATAACTAATAGGGCTAAAGCAATTCTTGAAAGCTTAAAAAGTAATTAATATTGAGTTTTTTTTTTAATTTGTAATATTCTGCTTGTACATAAATAATTGTCAAAATTATGATTATTAGCAACTTTTATAAAGTTATTAATTTTCGGTTATTATCAACATTACAAAATGACTATATACCTTCTATCTTCCTGCTATATACCTTCGTCTATTCTTATAGATCGACACCGGGAAAGTCTAGAATGGCTTCAACGTAACCGAACTCCATGGACAGTAGTTGTCGAAAAATGGATAGAGACCTTTGAAGTCCGAAACCAATCGTCTCACTCAACCGTCAATGAATACTTACAGTAATGGAGTATTTTTAATGACTCAAGAAGCGTTAAATTGGTAATGTGCAGTTTACTATGACATTATTACTTTAAGTGACAGTTTTTGAATTGAAACAGAAGTTTTAAAAAATACTTGTTTAAATTTTGGTTTCGTATTTTTACAGATATTTGTTGATTTTCAATTAATGTACCCAGGAAAAGAAGAGAATTTCCAAAATAATTGGAACAGATTTTTCGAAAAAATAAAAATTTTAAGACCTGTAAAGTATACAAAAGAAAAATCGATTCATCTTTTAAAAGAAAAGTTGAGATTGCTGGGAGAAGATAAAAAAAGTCGAGATCGTAAGTAAACAATTTTTCCGTTATTGCTAACGAATTATTACGTACATATTTTTTTATGCGGTCTTACTATATTATTAAAAAACCTTTTATTTTTTTTGTCTTAGAATAATTTAACAAGTTTTTAAATGTTGCAGGTAAATTATTGATTAAGATGACTATTCTCGCTCATTTAATCCCACCTAAGAGTCGACGCAGCAAAAAAGAAAAAATTTCTACTCAAGAAGCCATAGATAATATTTACGTTTTCGCAAAAGTATGAACTAATATATATGGTACTGTAAATTGATGTTATTTGTTTTATTATAAAATATTACATTTGGTTACAGACTGCCAGTGACATCGAAGAAATAATAGAAAAATTACAGAACGAACACTTGATGAGAAAGGAAACGGTTCAACCGTACCTTATTATACAGGGATCCTTGGATGACTACAGTCAAATTTTGTTAGTCATAGATCATATTCGTTATGAATTCAAGTCAATAATTAACGCATTTGACTGCTTATTCAAGCTTTATCACGTGTTCCACGCCAAATTCCCAAAGGCAAGTTTTCATCTGTATCTCCTCATCCAAAGATGCATTTATCAAATAGTGACGAAATTCGATTATCTGCCATCAAGTATAAAAGATACTGTTGAAATTTTTGAAAAAACAATATAATAGTTTTAAATCGTTAGGCTGTGATAAACCATCAAAATGTTTTTTACATTTTTATCAAAATGTACTGACAGCAAGTTTCAGTCATTGCTTTCATTGAATCTTCTACTTATAATTTAATATTTATAAAATATATCAATTGTTAGAGAAATATTTTATGACTGAGATTTAAGTAGATTTAAGTTGTTAAAATATGATTAGGTATTGAAATATTTGATAAGTTAAATTTAAGTATATCCTAGTTATTAAAATGTTGTTTTTTTATCACATAATAGACAAATTAAATTAAATAATTATATATCTGTGTTCGATTTCATATATGAAAATCATAATTTATGAATTTGTTATGTTTTAATTAATTTGTTAAAAAACTATGACATTTATATTCACTTTTATCTTTCATTTCTCCTTTACATTTTTTTCCACTCCTTACTACAATTTTGATTGCGATGTTTTTCAGTCGCAATAATAACTTAAACACTATTTTGGAGAAAAGAGATAATATCAATGGATTGTAGCTTCAAAAAAATTTTTAAATCAAAATACCATTAGTTGTAATTAAATAAAAAAATTTTTGTTAACATTTCAATTGAATACTGAACACAGTATATGAAACTCTCACAAAACGCTTGCAATGTATAAAAAAAGTAAATTTGTTTATAAAAATTCGGTAAAAAAAAACAAATTTACAATAAAAAGTTTTTTTTTTTATACGTACATATCAATTAAAATTAATTATCTAGCGCGACAAAGATAGAGCAATTTTTATTCCTAACAATGGGGAGGAGAAAAAAGTAGAAGCGCTAGTGAAAAAATACAAGAGAAAACTTTCTTGGCTTAAGACTCTAGTAACCTTCGCCTGAGATTGTTACTGTGATTGGCCTAAGAGAATACTGTTGAAACCAAGAGTTGAATTGTTTTAAACCAACTACTTTTATTTTTAGTTCAAGTTGACGTCGTTTATTATTTCAAAACATCATATGTCTCTAATAAAGAGTATCACTCTCTTCTACTAAATATTTTTATTTCTTGGTTTAAGTCAGTGACATATTTAGGCTAAGATAAGTCTTTATTATACTAAGACACAAAAATTTTTAAAATAAGTCGCTGTGATATTGGGCCAAGTGTAACCGATGTATTCAATTAAGATTTTTTTTTTAATTCAAGATTTAAAATTCAAGAAATTATTTTACTTCGTTCAAGAAATTTTTGGTTACCATTCTACCTGCTAAAAAATTTCTTGGATGAAGAAAAATTTTCTCGAATCAAGAATTTTTTTTTTCTGTGTACTCAAAAATATCGCGGGAACCACTAATGTTAAGTGTGCCTTTTACTGTTCAATATACCCACAAAAACCTTATCAAGTTTCAATTTAATCCAGACAACCGTTTTTTTATCCCACTTGATTGAATTTTTGATAAAATTAAAGGAGCAAGAATTTCGCTCCGAAAAGGTCATAATTATTATTAAAAATATAAAAAAAAATTTTTTTTCTATTTTCCTCTCAATTCTATATCAGTGACTTGGTAAATTTGAAAATGAAAAAAAAAAAAAAGAAAAATCGAAAATTTTTGAAAAAAAAAATTAAAAAATTAAAAAAACTTTTTTTTTTTTAATTTTTTTTTAAATTGGCTGAAAATTAAAAAAAAATTACCGCCGGCATTAGCGTTGCCCAAAGGTAAATTAAAGTCCGGAAGAGGAAAATCGGTGAGAAAGTGAGTCGCTATATTTTTTTAATTTTCAGCCAATTTAAAAAAAAATTTAAAAAAAAAATTTTTTTAATTTTTGAATATTTGTGTGTGTGTGTGTGTGTGTGTGTGTGTGTGTGTGTATGTGTGTGTGTGTGTGTGTGTGTGAATTCTTTATAACATTTGAACTAATTATTCGATTTGAGTGGTTTTGGTGGCAATCGAAAGAACTAGCTATCAACTTTCCTAGAAATTTTACATGAATCGGTTGAATAGACTTGGAGATATCTAAAAGAAACGAAAAAAATAAGCTTTTATAGTTTTTTCAAAATTTCTTAAAATCGACTCGATCGACTCCAAAATCTAATCAGCTGTAAAACTTAATGAACCGTGTCGAATGCTGCAAGAATCGTCTCAATCGGTTAATTCGGTCGAGAGATATCGCGGGAGAAAGAAACGACAAAAAAAAAGTTTTTTTCGAATATCTTTGAAACAACTGAACCAAATAATTCCAAAATCGAATTAGCTGTATAATTTAATAAATGATGGAAAGTTTAAAAGATAAAAATTCCAGTCATTTTTCCCGGATATATTTTATGTAATGGATTTCATTGTGTTTGAAATCACACGGAGAAAAAAATATTGCGCTCACCACTCAACGGTATCGTGATATTCACTCTCCTCGGTTGGGTATCCGTTGTATACGGAAAGTCTTGGTCTATCGGATCGTGATTATCACGATCCAGGCGGATCCCGAAATCATAAGATCGTTTCGCTATAGTAACGATCCGTTTTGTTATTAAAACTAATTTGAGGTTAAAATAGATAAATTTACAACTTTAACTTCATTACAATTTTATTTTTAGCTGGCATTAATAATCACATATTAATAATTCTAATAGGTGCAATAAAAAATTATTATTTAATATCAAGAAATGTTAAGTAATAGAATATACGTAATTAATTGATGTAAATTTTACAGTCTTTTTTTTTGTTTCAAAGATAAATTAAAAAATTAATCGATAAAAAACAGCAATTCTTGCATTAGATATATAATTAGTGTTTTTTCATTGTCGTTGTGCACTTTAAATAATTAATAATTTTATAAATAAACACTGTATAATTTGCAAGATATGCATTATAAAGTTTAATAATTTGGTTATGAGTGGTGGTGCTGGAGAAGTAGATCGCGATAATCACGATCCGTTTTGGTACGATATGGATACGTTACCTGACGATCACTATACATTTAAGTATATGCACAATCCGTAGGATCATTATTATAAGTATCTAGTGTTTCATTCATATCGATATATATATTGTGGTAGTAGCAATACAATTTAGAACTAATCACGATACACTTGTCACTCTCCGTTGGTGAGCGATAAACACAATATTTTTTTTTTCCGTGCATGCCAACTCTTCATCTTTATGGTCTTTTCCAATCACCACATTATGTAATGCAATTCGTTCTTCAGTTTAAGTAATATTACCAACAGAAAAAACACCATCTTTAACATTTTTCTCGGTTACTTTATATATTATAGCTCTGATCTCACAAGGAAGGTATCCCAAGTGCCCCTCTCCGATTTCGATGAGACTGAGATATGTTATTCTCCGTTGAAATCTCAGGGTCACGTATTTTTTTTTTAGCTGCGGAAAAACATATCTAGGGGGTGAAACTACCCCTGATTAAAAAAAATGATTAAAAAGTATTTAAAATGATTTGTTTTTTAATCATTTTAAATACTTTTTAATCCTTCAAATCATTTCTAATCCTGTCTCTTATGGACATTTAACGTGTGAAATCATTTTTAATCATTTTTATTAATCAGGGACCCCTCAAACTTTAGGTTCCAAAGGGGTGTTTTTCAAGTTTTGCATGTTTGCAGTTTGAATAATCAAATAGGACCAACGGTATCATTTTCGGGCCGAAAAATACTGAAAAGTGCTATTGGTGTTATGATGAAAAAATAAATAGAACAGAAGTTATAAGAATTTAAATTCACAAAACTTTTATAAAAAAAAAAACTATCCAATCGATTTTAATGGAACAAACGGCGATCGAAAAAGGAAAAAAAAAAGTAGAGGATACGTCTTTTTGGGTTTTTTGAATAATTAAGTTTAGGGAGTGAACAACCCTAAGTCCATCTCCATTGACCAACAAGAAAACATCAATATTTTTATTAGCGTTGGTTTTAATTCACCAAGAATAATTTTTTCACAGATTTTTAGCTGCGAGAACATAATTACAATATGATTTTTTTATATTTTACATACCTTTTTATTTTTAATTCTGCATGGAAGATATGCCAGGTGGTCAGCCCCGATTTTGGTGCCGCTGAAATACGTTATTCTACATAAAATTCTAAGAGACTAGAACTTCAAAAGAGAAAAAAGAAACAGTAGATACGTGGTTTGGTGTTAAATATATTAGGGTGTCCCAAAAGAAAAAAAAAAAATTTTTTTTAACGTCTTATGAGCTCAAAAGTAACTTCATATTATAAAAAGAATCCTCACAAAATTTCAGCCAGATAACTTTAAAATTGAGCTATCACTAAGGGGGGTCCCCTTTCCCGTTTAAAATACACGCGAAAATTTTTCATTTCAGTTTTTCGTTATTAAGACTGAAAAATTTTTGTTTTTAAATTCCCCCTAGTATAATTTTATAGGAAATTAAATTCTCTACAAAAAAGTACCGATGCATTTATGTACGTCAAACGAACTGGGAAAATGTTACGGGGCTTCAAAAATCAACAAAAATTTATTTTATTTAGTGTTAAATTTTTTTTTATTATTGCATCAAAAAAATTTTTTTCCAAATTTTGACGAGCATGTTCCTGTAGGAAATTCAATTTCCTACAAAAAGTATTTGAAATCATATATACGTCATATGAATGAGAAAAAAGTTACAGGACTTTAAATGTCAACAAAAAATCAAGTTCACTTTCCGTTGACATTTACGTTCAAAAAATTAATATTTTTCAAACTTCACTTATCGTTGACATGCAAAGCCCTGTAACTGTTTTTTCATTCATGTGACGTATATATGATTTTAAATACTTTTTGTAGGAAATTGGATTTTCTACAGGAACATGCTCGTCAAAATTTAAAAAAAAATTTTTTTAATGCAATAAAAATAAAAAATAATAAAAAAAAATTTAACACTGAGTGAACTAAATTTTTGTTGATTTTTGAAGCCCCGTAACATTTTCTCAGTTCGTTTGACATACATAATGCATCAGCACTTTTTTGTAGAGAATTTAATTTCCTACAAAATTATACTAGGCGGAATTCAAGAACAAATTTTTTTCATAGTCTTAATAACGAATAACTAAAATGAACAATTTTCGCGTGTATTTTAAACGGGAAAGGAGACCCCCCTTTGTGATAGCTCAATTTTAAAGATATCTGGCTGAAATTTTGTAGGGATTCTTTTTATAATATGAAGTTACTTTTAAGCCCGTAAGACGTTAAAAAAAAAATTGTTGTTTTTGGGACACCCTAATATATATAAAAATATATTTAATATAAAATATTGTATTATATTTTTACAATTATATAAAAATTTTATCAGCTCTAGACCTCAATAAAACGCGCCGATTGCCACCTCAACCGTCTTAATCGGATAATCCGTTCGAGAGATATCGTCGACGAAAGAATAAAAAAAAATCGTTTTTTTTCGTTTTTCGCGAATATTTTGGAAACTATCGAATCGATCAATTCAAAAATCTAATCAGCTCTAGAACTCGATAAAAGTTTTCGATTACCACCTCAACCGTCTCAATCGGTTAATTCGTTCGCAAGATATCGTCGACGAAAGAATGAAAAAAAATCGTTTTTTTTCGTTTTTCGTGAATATTTCGGAAACTCTCGAATCGATCAATTCAAAAATCTAATCAGCTCTAGAACTCGATAAAAGCTTTTGATTGCCACCTCAACCGTCTTAATCGGTTAATTCGTTCGCGGGATATCGTGGGGAAAGAATTGGTAAAAAACGGTTTATTCGAAAACAATGGAATACAAACGTATTTTCGAGCTCGAAGAGCTCGGAAATGTATTCACAACAATGTTTACGAGCTCAAGGAGCTTGAAAACAGCGGGAAGTTTTAGGGCTGGCCCGCAGGGTCAACCGATAGACAGATTTTTTTTTTAACTTATCCATTAATTTTTTTCTACAGCAAAAACATTTCCTATGAAAATACATTGTTACGTTCTGGCTTTCATTAAATTTAAATAAAAATTTTTTGAAATTTTTTTTTTGAAGTCTCGAATTATTTATTCGCCACAGTGGGCGAATAAGCGGTTCGACACTTCTTATAATCATAATTAATTAATTAATTAATAAATCGTTACTTTGTTGGCGATATTATTTTTATTCACCGCCAACAATGTAACGGAAATCTTTTGCGATAATCCATACAGGAGCTGCCAGAGTTGAACAACGGGCCCCTACTTGGCCCAGGACTGGGTAACTTAGCCTTGGCCATCCAATGGCAAGCCAGGCTTGGGCCACGACTGGGTAACCTAGCCTTGGCCGTTACAATGATTACCCGGGCTTGGGCCAAGTTTAGGTAATCTAGCCTTGGCCGTCCAATGGCAAGCCAGACTTGGGCCAAGGTAGGATTACCCAAGTTTGGATATACCTATGGCTTATATAAGTAGATCATATAAATGTACCAGTTCAACGTTAGTAGGTTCGTCCAGTAGCTACCGTTCGGACTCAGTAATCAGAAGGACGGCAGTTCGCGCCCATAGTCCAGCAGAATTTCCACCGAGTTTTTTTCACATCATCTGCCTCCCTTAGATAATTAAAACGTTAATGATCATGAATTCTACGAGGTTAATAATGATAAATTTTTTTAAATTAAATTTATTCGTTTCCTGGAAGCCTGGGCCAGGTCTGGCAACCAAGCATGGGTCAGCTCTGGCAACCAGGCTTGGCCCGAGATTATCATTCCAGGCTTCTACCAAGGCTGGGCTGAGACTGGCTTACAAGCCTGGCCTAAGGTTCTACAAAGTTGGGCCAACCCTGGGCCCGTGGTACTTTCCTCTCTGGGAAGAGAGTCGCCGTGGCTCGCGGATAGTCTAAACAGATGACGATGCATGAGACCCGGGCCACGACGATTCTCTCATAGGAAACCTGAGATGCAACGTTAACATTTTTGAAAATGTATTATACCAAGGAGCGACAGAATCAAGTCAGTCGTTTACAAGGCAGTCGATCGCAAGATCTAGTAGAGCTAAGAACTCTACACAAATCTGCTGGCTTGATCCTGTCACTCGGACTTGAAGCAAAATATATATCCGTATTTTATTCAAATACGCACTCCTTATTTAAGCTTTGGGCGCCGCTACCGGCAGCCCAATACTCTCACCTGTTCTGGGCGCTGATACCGGTAGCCTGAACGCTTCCTTTCCGAATCCGAAATTCATGCTTCGAGGCCGTTGACGCAGGAGGTCAGGATGTGCGGTACAGCTTGGTCGCGAGATTCGAGGTGTCATCGCGGACCTTACCGAAGGTCGTCCGAAAATTAAGTCGCTGGAAGTTATTGTTGAGCTTTCAGGCTCTTGTGTTGTTGAGCTTTCGAGCTCGTGTGTTGTTGAGCCGTCGAGCTCGTGTGTTGTTGGTCTTTCGAGCTCTTGTGTTGTTGAGCCTTCGAGCTCTGGTGGTTTGATCGACGAATTAAAATTGCTTTCCTCTACGAAGGGACCGAGTCTTCGGGGCTCGTTTTGGTCGCGTTTAAAGGAGGCATCAAAGAAATTACTTGGGGCGAGCTATAGGGCCCACAATCGTCATCATGGTAAGTCAATAAACTTTTTTTTTTGCATAAAATAAAAGAAGGTCAACAGCTGACGCACCTGGGGTCTATCGACACCCTAACGACGTCAACCTGGTAAATTTAAAAATATTCTGTCTCATATGTTGAGAAGCCAGAATGTAACAACACTAATGCAAAAAATTAAAGGAGCAGAATAATTTTATAAATTTTTTAGTGATTTTTGGAAGGCTCGAACTTGGTGAAAAATAATCGTATCGAGATTTAAAAAAAATAATTTTATAGCTTAAAATCTCTTATTTTTGTGCATTTTTTTCAAAATTTTTTTAAAGCTCCGGTTATTGCGCAAACATAAGAATTACCGCGAGACAAAAAATTTAGAAATTTTTTTTTTTTTTCCGAAGAGCCCACGGACCGCGGAAAAATTTTTTTAACTACACGAATGCATAGCTTATTTTGAAAATTTATTCAGCTTCAATTTGGATTTTTTTTTAACCTCGTAGGACAATTTGTCACAGAGATATAAGCCTTCAAACATAAAATGATCCTTTTGGCTTTGATCTCCGATATTTCAGGTACCAATGATCGCACAGAAAGTTGAAGGACGGCGTTAAAAACTTGAATAAATTCCCTACAAGACCCTGTCATCATTTTTTGAATTACGATGGACGGTGTGGCTCAATAAGTTATAGATCAAATTAAACGGAATATAGTATAGGGCCGGATAGCTCAACTGGTAGAGCACTCGGCGCGATACCGAATTGGTCTGGGTTCGATTCCCAGTTCGGGCTATCTATATTTTTCTCAATTTATCTATAAATTGTCTTATTGAGAAGGATATTTGCATGTTTGCATATTTAGGTTTCCACTATATAAAAATCGTATCTACAGAAAAAAAAAAAATTTAGAAATTTTTGTCTCGCAGTATTCCTCATGTTTGTGCAATAATAGGAGCTTTAAAAAAATTTTGAAAAAAATGCACCAAAACTATAGATTTTAAGCTATAAAATGCTTTTTTTTTAAATCTCGATACGATTATTTTTCACCAATTTAGAGCCTTCCAAAAATCACTAAAAAATTCATACAATTGTTCTGCTCCTTCAATTTTTTGCATTAGTGTATAAACAGTACATTTTGTTTGTAAAAAATTCTCAGCTTTTCGATAAAAATATTCATTTTTCATTATAAGTAAAGGAAGACTCTCAAAACTTTAATTAAGTGAAAAAAGTGATTTTCCTGGCCTTGCGACAATTATTACTTCACATTTGATATTTTTTTCTGAAAGCTGAGAATTTTCTACATAAAATATGTCATTTTGGCGATGGGGTTATTTTATGTTTTACATAAATAAATTATAAAATAGTAATAATTAATTTTATGATTGTATTTAAACGGTAAGATATTTACACAGAAATTTTTGAAGTTTCGACATTTGAATTTATCGCCGAAAAATTCGCATAACATACTCCATTGTACGTATAGAGAGTGCCGCTGTTTTACTGCAAGTTATACTTTTTAAAGACCCGGTGTTTACTGAGACCCCAACAGATTAATTTATAAAAATAAAATTGTACGTTCAAACAAGAAATAACACCATGGCCAAAATGACATTTTTTTTAGACAATAAAAACAGTATAAATATTTTACAATTTAATCCGCTTAAGATTATGTTAGTTTTCATATTTACGTTTACGACGGTAGACTTGAGTCAAAGGAGCCCGTCTGAGCATCCAACGTAGACACGATCGAGAGATAGCAATATTTTCGGTATAAGGAGTGTTCAAACATATGGAAGTAGTTGTACGAGTTTGTAAAATTACCTGAGATATAGTTTTGGTCGATTCGGGGACTCAAGAATATCGGGTACAGAGATTTAGTTCTAATTGAGCAAAGGAACGGACGACATTGCTATCCGACCGATCGTGTATTCGTTTCGATTTTAACTTTACCGCCGCGCACATTTTACAACAGTAACTAGAATATTGTCAATAGTTGTTATTCTCTAGTAAACTAATCGCTTGTAATAATTTGTGTATTTAATATTGTGTAATATTTGATATTTTTGTAATCTTTAATATTTTCTTGGATACTTTGATATTGTGTAGCTGTCCGATACTGATATTATTGCTTGTAATCTTATTGTTTAGTGTATACGATATTTGTGAGTAGTAATTACCTGTGTGTGTTCGTGAATTTGTTTAATAAATAAGATGAGTGGCAAAGATAACAACGTAGACCCGAGTCTAATTAATACCTCAACTGGTAATTCGACATATATATATATATATATATATATATATATATATATATATATATATATATATAAATATATATACAATATAACGCGCCGTTCTCCAACGATAGCGTCCGCAATTCTACACCGATCTTAATGAAACTGAGTATACTTATTCTATGGACATTACCTTGGACGAGTTCGAAGATGAGCCAATTCGGCCAATAAGTTATGGTTAATTCAAATTTTGTAAAATTTTCAAGAAAAATTTGTTTGCCGCTTTAACTGGATGTAACTTCTAAACGGAAAGAGATAGCTTATTTTCGTTTGTTCTATGTAAAAGCTCGTTCGATTGCCTACAATGTCGACTATGCAGCTCATTGATTTGACCATTTTTTCTAATAGGTGAATGGTTTTGAACATTTACAAAATATTATAAAAACTAATTTTATGCAGGTTTTCACTTTGATTATAGCCACAATTTCAAACCGATCATCCTGAAACTTAGTACACGTATTTTGTGGGTGACTGCCTTGTTCGAGTTTGAAAATGAGCTCAATCGGTCGATTAGTTCAGAAGTTATAGCATTTCAAAATTTTCAAAATGTCCAAAATTCATATTTTTACTTATTCTTCCTTCAATATCTGGTGAATGTAATAACTTATCGACTATATTTCAAATTCATCTGAAAGCTCTTTAAATAAGCTTCAATTTTCATGCCTATATACATGCCTAAGCCACTGAAATTACTTATTTTACCATTCATTTAATGAAATTTTGCTATTGCATTAGTTCTCCTACTTCTTAGTAAATTCATGGAGCTACTTAAATTCATATTATCACAGTGTGACACTTATGAAATCCAAACATCTCAATTCAGTGGGTGTATACAATTTTGTTTTATCGACAGTGTATAAATGATATGATATATCAATAACAAGATTAACATTAGTTATGATGATAATATTCTCTATATCTACTTGTCGTTTGATAGTCTAATAGGCTTTTTATTTCAAATAATAGTACTAATTTCAAATATGACACTTTGATATATCATAATCAAATTTTAATCTTAGAATATTTTATTAGTAGATTTTATTGAAAGCAAATTATCGCCTTATGGTAGAATTTTTGAGCATTAAAACCATAATCTATCATAATTTTTCGAATAGGGTCCGGAATACCATTGGTCCGATAGTTTGAATATACGCATAGGTATCTTTAAATAACGTCAAATCAAAAAATATAGTGCATTATCATCAAAAATTCTTCTGAAGCTCATTTAGTTAGCTTCAATTTTTGGCATTATACTTACAATTTTTTTATTTTTTTGTTTTATCATCTCGAGAATTTTTAAGAAAATGTCAAAGAAAATTTTATTTTATTATCAACTTTTATTTGAACAGTGAAAAAAAATCAAATAATGAGAAATCTACTTCCATTTCGGCTGCCGAATGGCCTTTGTTTTATGAATTTTGAACAAATGCAACACTTTGAATTATTTGCTCTAGGTGTCGACATATTTTCACTTTAATAAGAATGTAACCAGATAAAATGAACTATTGAATGCAAATAAAGGCACGCCCAAATTTTGATTAGAATGTCAACAGTACGTAATTTTGAGGTTATCGACAGAAATATTGGATTTTCATGAAAACAAAAAACAGTGTTACCAGTTTCGAATAACAGTGCCATCTCATGGTTTCTGAATGAACTAAAAGTTGAGCGGGAAAGTATAAATTATCTGAAAACTAGTTGATTTATGTAAACAATAGTATTTGATACAGATTTAATTATTAAAGTTAGAAATAAAGATTATAATAATAAATATAGTCCATTATATGTAAACAATTGCTTTTATATGAGCGTTCTGAATTTATTTCGTTGTTTTTACCAGTACAATATTCACAAAAGCTTTGTATTTTATCATTTTAGAAGTTAATCATGAAAAAAAATCGATTTTTGCGCAAAAAATCGATTTATATTTTTCTTCGATATGTGGTACCCTAAAAAAAAATTTCCCAAGCTCACAATTTCGTCGGAAATTGAATGGGGAATTAAAAAAAAATAGTCTCATATTTTTACGATTATCGTAACACACTTGAAAATCAAAATTAAGAATAAAACCTCGTTTTTTTTTTTTGGTTCTTACTTTTTTCCAAAACGCTACCATCATGCCCCAAAACATATCCGGTTACTAGATCATTCGATTAACAAGATGCAGAAAATAACAATTTTTACTAATTTTCAGTATTTTTCGATTTATTCAGGCGTGGTAGTAGATAAAAATCTGAAACTTGCTGTATCGAAGTACTTCATGGGTACGAATATTTCCTGAAGTTATGAGCCCGATTCCTTTCTGGGGCCGATTCGGTATTCTTATCGTCCCAGGGCCTTTAAAATATAAACTTAAATTTCCCCTTTTTAACAATACAACCGGACCGTTATTTGTTACCAAAATTTTTCGTTAAAACGTGGGTGACTCGCCTTCGCCATTACATATCCACTGAACGTTCTGCTGTTGTGATTGACGCGTCGTCGTACTCCTTAGCATGTGACGCAGATCTTGCCTTCCGGAGTGTTATAATATCTCAGCAACTAGAAGAACGTATTAATTATTTGGAAAACTGGCTTCCACTGCAGCTACAGCTTCAAAGACGTTATTTTAAAGATGATTTATTCGGGGTCAAATAAAGATGCACCAAGACGACGATGTCCAATAAGTTAAAATAAAAATGGGGTCTTCCGACTCACCATAAGCAGCAACGTGTTTTCAAGACTCACTCTATCAAATACTTGTATAATGTATGGCTGATCTTAAAGGTAACTGATCGCCAGCAGATCCAGGCAGTGAGTGTCGCAACTTGCGACTCTGAGTAGCTACGAAGTAGCGAAGTCCCCTCTCTCGGACAATGTCAGTACCGTATACGTCTTTATAAAATTTATTGTCAACCTATAACAGGCGGAACTCGGGAGGAAGGATAATTTATATTATATTTTAATTCACTTTTTGTTTAACCTTTAGACCTTTTATTTCTTTAATAAACCTTTATTCTCATAAACCTTTTAAACCTTAAAAACCTTTATGACCTTATAACTTATAAACCTTATAAACCATATCACTTATATATACCTTATACATTATACCTTATAACAATTTGTCAATTACCTTTGACGCCATAAATTATTATTTTCAACTTAACCAATTACCTTTAGTATTTTTAAAACAATTGTTTTAACCAATTACCTTTGACACTTTTAAAACAATTTAATTTTAAACCTTAATTAACTAACATCAACTACTTTTGACGATTTTAAAACTGATTCTCGTCAACTACCTTTGACGATTTCCTAAACCTTACCTAAGCCAACTACTTTTGCCATTTCACACACACACGCCCACAACTCTATTACCACTAGCCAACTTTGGCATTTATTTTAAAATCTTAATTTAAAATCGTCGTACCTGATGAACCTCAGTTAACAATATCTTTCCATAACTTGATCCCCTGGATCTGTACACGCATACACTCACTCTAGTCCCCTGGACTTATTTTCACACACACTGATTTTAAAATACTTTTCCCGCCACTCTTTTACAATGAATTAATTAATTAAAAACTGAGTTTAGAGATATTTTTATTATTAATTAATTAATTTATAATTAATTTCCTCACTATTACTTTTATTAATTTTCATTTTAGTAATTATCTGTATCCACAATAATTTTCCGTCAGTAATTTTCAATACCACATTTACCCGTTTCTCACTCAATTCTTCCAAGTACGCGCTACTGACTACTTTTGACTTTCTTCGATTCTTTACTTTCTGTTTAATTAATTTTCCTTTATTGTTATTAATTTAAATTACGATAAATTATTGATTACTATTATTTAATAATTTTAATTATTAATTAAATGTATTTTTTTCTCTCGCATCTGTTGAATCGATCATTCATTTATTATCGGTTCTTTATAAGTTTAATTTTAATTATTTAATTAATTTTATTTATCTTAATCAACTACTTTTATTTTACTCGGACTAGACCACGGAATTTCTGGCTTGAGTTTTACCCAATGGGCCTAGAAATTTCTACGACGCAATAATTCCGGCAATGGCCTGGAATCATGAACGACGCCCTGGATCCGGCTAAAGGGCCTGAATCCGGTTAGACAACGTCTGGCTTAAATTAATTTTAACAATTCTTTATAACTAATTACTTTATTACGGGCCTAGACACGGATTACCCCGACGAACGACTGAGTATTTTTATTGAATTAAATCAATATTCTGGCTTGGGTCTAGAAAATTAATTTAAATAATACCTGATTTTTATTCCAATGATTTTCCTGTGGCTTTGCCTCCATCTCGTCAGGTTCCTTTGTCTCCAACTTTTCTCGTCTGTTATATCCCAAATTTACTCGTACTCTATGTAACGGGGTGGAATGCTTTAGCATTCTGTTTAAAATGAATTTCGACTCGCACCAAAAAATCCGGCCTTCTTCGTCAATAACTGCCAATCTGGAAGTCAGTATAGCCACTTATGCGCCTGGGTCGCTGTGGTCGAGTTCCTCGACGCTTAGTTTTAGGGGTTGGCCAGCTTGAGTCGAGAGGGGTACAAGGCCCAGAGACGACGAGTGGTCGGTCTCTTGGCTCGTAGCAACCATCGTGGACGAACGCTTTTCCCGACTACTACTACTACTACTACTACTTCTACTGCTGCTACTGACATCTACTACCACACACGTGCTGCTAGCCGTTTTTATTTTCACTAAGGGCCAAGAGCATATAAGCCCACAGTTCGTGGAAGCTTATTAAATTAAGTTTATTTTATCATTCATTGGATCATTGGGTAATTGGAGTATTGGATAATTGGAGATTGGACTTGGAGGATCCGCAGGAGGATAGTTGGTGAGAATTGTTGGATTGTCGGAGAGAGTTCATACAAAGTTGAAGTGAGTGGCGTTAATTTTGTCGGTATTTTATTGTAAAGTAATTCAGTCAAGTCGTTATATTTTATTGTTAAAATATCAGTCGAGTCGTTTATAATAATTAAATTCATTCAGTCAAGCTTATAATAATTTAGTCAGTCGAGTCAGTCGGTTTGTAATTCAGTCAAGTCAGTTTGATCCGTCATATAAAAATTCAATTGTTCATCTTTCATTAATTGTTTGTAAAGCGGCTTCGTTCAAATAAATGCCATTGTTTCTTGTATTTAAATTAAACATATTAAATTAATTTATCACAACCTTCCTGATAAGTTTAGGTATAAGAACTCTCTTTAATTTTATTCACTGCGTGGTCCAGTACGGGGTTTATCCTTGTCCTGAGATAACTAAGTTCAGCTAGACAGGTTCGTAAAACACCTTGAGTTTTACACATGTGTGGACACTTATTTTATTGAGACCACAAATTCAATTTAATAAAATAAGTGGACCCATTACACCTCCTTCACCTGCTTTTCCAGTATAATTAATAATAGTTATAAAAGATACCGGCTAAGGGCCTGGTATCGATAATAATTATAAATTTTATCGCTTGGTTCCACAAAATTAGAAGCGAAGTCTAAATTAATTAATTACCTGAGTTAATTCAGCATCTCAATCCTCGGGTAGTCTGTCCGGTTGTGTGTCCTGGTCTCGATTTTCACCGACACTTATAATTGTTACAATAACAACGCTAATAAATATGTTGATGTTTTCTTGTTGGTCAATGTAGATGAACTTACACAGAAAAAAAGGATATATCTTGGAGCAAGAAATTATTTCTTGCCACAAGAATATTTTTTGCAATTTTGAATGAAAACGAAAATTTTCTTGGCTCAAGAACAAAATTTTCTTAAATTTAGTCATCTTGGCATAAGATTTTTAACTTCCCGCTAAAAAAATCGACAATTTTCAAAAAATTAGGAACTTATTGTTTTCACCCCGATTTGCGAAAATCGAAATTTCATCAGATGTCGACGTTTAAAGGTCCTAGGAAGCTATTCTGACTATTTTCAGAAGGATGTCCGAGTGTCTGTATGTGTGTGTGTGTGTGTGTGTGTGTGTGTGTGTGTGTGTGTGTGTGTGTGTGTGTGTGTGTGTGTGTGTGTGTGTGTGTGTGGATGTAAACTCTTAATATCTTTTCAATGAACTGACCGATTAAGATTTTTGAGGTGGCAATCGAAAGGATTTGTTGGCCGTCAACTTTTCTAAACATTTTAAATCGATCGATCAAATAGACACTAAGATATGGAAAAAAAACCAAAAAAAAAAATTTTTTGTTCAATTTTTTTCAAAACTTTCAGAAATGGCTCGATCGATCAATTCCGAAATCTAATCAGCACAAGAACAATAAAACGCGTCGATTGCCGCCTCAACCATCTCAATCGGTTTATTTGTTCGAGAGAAATCGATCGAGAAAGAAATGGTAAAAAACGGTTCTTTTCGATTATCTTTAAAGTGATTTATCCGATCAATTCTAAAATCTGATTAGCTCTAGAACTCGAAAAAACACGTCGATTACCGCCTAACCATCAAAATCGGTTAATTTGTTCGCGAGATATCGTGAGAGAAAGAAGTGGTAAAAAACGGTTTACTCGAAAAGAATGGAATATGAACGTATTTTCGAGCTCGAAGATTTTTTTTTTATTCAGCCGATATAATATATGTTTCTCAAAGTGGCGGTAGTGTAGACTCTACATTGTACAGTGTGCTTACTTGATATAGGTAAAGTAAACGAACGTTCACGGAATGATCGGATAGCATAACTGGTAAAGCTCTCGCGTGATGCCAAATCGGTCTGGGTTCGATTCCTACTATGAGCAAACCATTTATTTTTTCTTAAGTTGTTCATAAATCATTAATCGAGGATGTTTATTTCTTATCCCCTCTACTGCCATATCGTGATATTCTGAATATACACATATAATTTCCTTCTTCACAACATGTAATGTTTATACTAGGTTAAATTCACTCAAGAATATAGGACAATAGATATTTTTAAGTTGAGTCATTTATTTTCTTGAATCAAGACCACGTTTTTTGAAGTCAAAAAAAAGAAATCATCAATTCAAAATATTATTTCTTCAATAAAGAAAGTAATGATATCCTTTTAAGAAGATATTTGTATTAAATGGAGGAAATTTTTTGTCTTTGGTTAAGTAAATATTTGCATGATTCAAGAAAAGTTATTTTACTAAATTAAGAACATAATTTATTTAAATCAAAATTAAAATTTTCTCATTCCAATAGACCGTTGTCTTGAGTCGATAATGTAGTTTTCTCAAACTGAGAGTAAATGTTCTTCTGCTTCGCAAAAAAAGTTCTTGGTTTGAGATGTTGATATATATTGTAACAATTTACTATACTCACCAACCAAGACAGAAAAGTATCTTGTTTTGATAGTTTTTTTAACTTCCCGCTAAGAAAATCGACAATTTTCGAAAAATTGGGAAGTTATTGTTTTCACCCCGATTTTCGAAAGTCGAGTTTTCATCAGATGTCGACGTTTTGAGGTCCTAGGAAGCTATTCTAACTATTTTCAGAATGATGTCCGAGTGTATGTGTGTGTGTGTGTGTGTGTGTGTGTGTGTGTGTGTGCATGTGAATCGTTTATAACTTTTGAACTGATTAATTAATTATAATCGTTCTTGCAGCAATCGAAAGAGGTTGTTGGCCGTCAACTTTCCTGACAATTTCAGATCATTTGATCAAGTAGACCCGAAGATGATTGAGAATTACGAAAACAAAAAAAAATTTTTTTTTTAGTTTTTTAGTGATTTCTCAGAAACGAGTTGAATGATCGACTTCAAAATCTGATCAGCTCTAGAACTTTATAAGCCGCGTCGAATGCGACCTCAACCATCTCAATCGGTTAATTTGTTCGAGAGATATCGATGGCGAAAGAAATGATAAAAAACGGTTTTTTTCGATTATCTTTGAAGTGACTCATTTGATCAATTTCAAAATTTAATCAGCTCTAGAATTCAAGAAAACGCGCCGACTGCCACCTCAAACGTCAAAATTGGTTGATTAGTTCAAAAGATATCTGAGTGCTGGTTCACCCCTTAGGTATGTTTTTTCACAGCTAAAAAAAAAAATACGTGTCCCTCATATTTCGACGGAGAATAACATCACTCAGTCATCGAAATCGGTGAGGGACACATGGGATACCTTCCTTGTTAGTCAAGTCATTAAAATCCTTATTTCAATCACTGACATTGATTTCGCCGGACTAAATTCATTTTAAGAACATAATCGTAACTGAAAATTCTAAGAACGCTTGTTTATTAAGTATTATCGATATCTCGAATTTTTCTAGCTTAATATAAAACATACCGGTTTTAAGTTAGAAAACACCAATGTAATTGAAAGTGTTGCCAAGTTAAAGATATTGGAAATTACGGTTTCGAGTTTTTTAAGATCGAAAACAGCCGGAAGTTTTGAGGGTGGCCCCCAGGGACAACCGATGTACAGATTTTTTAATTGATTTTGCTTTATAAAATTGTAATAGACAAAATCAATTAAGATGTGCTGATGTTATTTAGTTTTTTTGTTTTTTTTTTTTTTTTTGTTAAAAACAAAAAAGTAAAAACAATTGAGAATGACGACAAATTTTTCAATCAATCGTCGTTGCTTCACGTTACTGCAAGCTCTAACGGGATTCGTGTAGTAGAGATGGAGTGCCTAGAAAACAGGGTGAGGACCGAAACACTGGTCATGGATTTATTTAGATAGACAGGAAACACTGGTGCACTACCACACCCAAGCAAATTTCATGGCAGCAGAATAGACGAGGGCGATGTCATGTTTGATCACAGTATAACGGACAGTGCTCTCTGACAGTCCCTGTTTAGAGACAACTGAATGACGAAAAAAATTGATAGAAAATAAAAAATAAAAGGATATCATGTGAGCTTCAGAATAAAATCAAATTAAAGCAATTCTTCACTCATAATATTTTTAAAATATACACACTATTTTTCCCGTTTGCTCTCCAGTATTCAATCAAAAAATAAATGTAATATAATTAAAAAGAAATGTTGTGTTTACGAGGAAGTTAAGTTACTTTTTTCTGTATAAAATAGATAGCAAACAGTTAACGTATTATTTTTTAATAGAAAGGCTAATGAAATTTTAATGAAAAAAGGTAATTAACAATTCGTATAGCAATCAAATGTTAAAAAACAAATCTGGGCGTCGATTGAACCTGCGGGCCAGCCCCAAAACTTC
Source organism: Microplitis mediator (assembly GCF_029852145.1). NCBI lineage: Eukaryota > Metazoa > Arthropoda > Insecta > Hymenoptera > Braconidae > Microplitis > Microplitis mediator. The sequence continues at coordinate 13,145,019 of NC_079978.1, read as the reverse complement.
CCGCTGTTTTCGAGCTCAAGGAGCTTGAAAACATTACTGTGAATATATTTTCGAGCTCGAAAATGCTATTACCTGCTATTATTTTTTATGAGCTTTTCAAGCTCTACCGAGTTACATTTCTTGCTAAAGTTTGACAAGTTAAGAATCGAAAATTATTAATGAACAAGCGGTTTTTAAGTTTTTATTCTCGATTATGTTCAATGAAATAAATGTATCGAGGCAGAAATCAATTTCAGTGATCAAAATCAAGATTTGAGTGAGTTTCAACTTAAGTCAGAATAATAATATATGAAATATCCGAGAAAAATATTAAAAACTGGGTTTTCTCAATTTTTTGCTGATAATATGATTTAAACTAAAGAACAAGTTAGCTGACATTATATGATGATCGAAAGAGACTACGAAGAGGAAGAGTTGATATGATTTCAGACACATTTAGTACATTATATTTTGATTTATCCGGAAAAAATAACATTTTATGTTATTTTTTAACTTTTCAGCGCCGATGTCTTTTGAACTAATGAACTGATTTTAATGTTTGAGGTGGCAATCGGCGCAATTTTTGAATTCTAGAGCTGATACAAATTTGAAATCGATCCGTTCAGCCGTTTCGAAGATATTAGGAAAAACCCGTTTTTCACCATTTCTTTCTCCAACGATATCTCTCGAACAAATTAACCGATTGAGATGGTTAAGGCGGCGATCGACGCGTTTTATTAAGTTCTAGAGCTGATTAGATTTTGAAGTTGATCGTTTAACTCGTTTCTAAGAAATCAATAAAAAACTAAAAAAAACAATTTTTTTTTCCGTAATTCGCAAATATTCTCGAGCCTACTTGATCAAATGATCTGAAATTTTCAGGAAAGTTGATGGCCAACAAGCTCTTTCAAATGCCACCGTAACCATTCAAATCGGATCATCAGTAAAAAGTTATAGAGCGTTCACATCCACACACACACACACACACACACACACACACACACACACACACACACACACACACACACACACTCACACACACATACACACACACACACACACACACACACACACACACACACACACACACACACACACACACACACACACACACAAATACATACAGGCACTTGGACATCATCTTTCAAATCGTCAGAATTGTTTCCCACGACTTCAAAACGTCGATATCTGATGAAATTTTGATTCTCGCAAATCGGGGTGAAAACAATACCTTCCCGAATTTTTCAAAAATCGTCGATTTTCTTAGCGGGAAGTCAAAAAAGTTGGGAAATTTCAAAAGGTTAAAGTAAAAAAGAAAAAGAAAGATTTTTATTGAAAATTTATTATATTTAGTTAAATGTGCAAAAAAATCCAATAATTTTTATTAATCCAGATGAATGACATAGAAGTTTTGTGAGAAAAAAAGTGTTTCACCGCGATTTTCGAAAATCGAGTTTTCATCAGATGTCGAGGTTTTGAGGTCCTAGGAAGCTATTCTGACTATTTATAGAAGGATGTCCGAGTGTCTGTATGTATGTGTGTGTGTGTACGGATATAAATGCTTAATATCTTATTAACGAACTGACCGATTAAGATGTTTGAGGTGGCAATCAATAGAGTTTGTTGGCCGTCAACTTCTCCGAAAGTTTCAAATCAATCGATCGAATGGACTCTAAGATATAGAAGAAATACAAAGAAAAAAAATCTTTTTTTTTCAGTTTTTTTCAAATTTCTCAAAAATGGCCCGATCGATGAATTCCAAAATCTAATCAGCTCCAGAATTCAATAAAACGCGTCGATTGCCGCCCCAGCCATCTCAATCAGTCAATTCGTTTAAGAGATATCATTGATGAAAGAAATAGTGAAAAACGTTTTTTTTTCGAATATCTACAAAAAAATTGAATCAATCGATTTCAAAATCTATTCAGCTCTAGAACTCAATAGAACGCGTCGATTGCCACCTTAACCATCTCAATCGGTCAATTCGTTTGAGAGATATCGTTGAAGAAAAAATGGTAAAAAACGTTTTTTTTCGAAAACAACGGCATCCTAAAGTTTTTTCAAGCTCGAAGAGCTTGAAAACGTATTCGCAACAATGTTTTCGAGCTCAAGGATCTCGAAAACAGCGGGAAGTTTTAAGGCTGGCCCGCAGGGTCAACCAATAGACCGATTTTTTGATTTGAAATTAACAGTGACCGGGATGACCCGCCAAATGACCGGGGCGACCCGACGTGTCGGTCGCCCCGGTCAAACTTACAATGATTTTAATTCATCAAATATTTCTATTTACTTTGATAATTTCATTTTTAAGTATGTGTCTTTGGTTCTCTAGATTCCGTAGAATGAGATAACGTCCGTTTTATGATCTAATAAGGATAATTCGAAAAATTTTGAAGTTTTATTTCTTAGGTGACTGGGGCGACCCCACGCTCCCCTATATATATATTGTAGCAGTAAAAAAAATCGGTCTATCGGTTGACCCTGCGGGCCAGCCATACCTACTTATAAAATCAAAATTGAAAAAGAAAAAAAATATTCTTATAGAAGTTGTTTTAGTATAACTTAATATGTCTAACATTACTATCTATAATGTTTCTCGATGTAAAACTCTCGAAAAGAGGATTCTTGACGCCTTAACAATGCGGTGGAAATGTATAACACTTTCTCACGTAGAGTCAGTGGATCTACGTGAGTACGTGATAGTGATATAGTCGAAAGATGACGTAAAAGAGAGAAGAAATATGCAGAAAGAAAACGAGTGAATGCACTTGAAAAAAAAATAAGCATCTCCCACTAAAAAAACTATATATATACATATTTATATATCTATATATATATGAAATAGAATAAAATAAAAAAATAAAGAACTAGCGGGTGGTGTGAAAGTAGAACAGCCTGACAGTAGTATCGTCGTTGTGGGAAAAGCTTGTACATTGGCTGAGCGTGGAAATTTGTAAAAGTACGTGGATTACGCTTCATGTTCCACTTACACAACAGCTATAAAACGGAGACGATATATATATATATCGATATATATATATATATATATATATATATATATATATATATATATATATATATATATATATATATATATATATATTTATATGCTAACATCTACATTGAATGCATGTATTTATATTTTTATATGTATATACATACATGGAGTAAAAATGTTAGGCACATAAATTAGTGGTGAAAAGTTAATTGGAGCGGACACTAGGTTGCATTCACAGTGATACTAGTTACAAGCGTCCACCCCCGTCGTCACACTAGTACCAACTCGTTCGTCCCTTTAGCTTGTTCGCTATGCTTCACTCCTACATCTGCAATACGTCTCTTTTACTCCGGCTACAAATACTTTAGTTCGTATAGTTCATCAACAATCCTATCGTATCAGTATGCTAGTATACAGTTGTATCTAGTAAGTATAACTGTTAGATGTTCATGTTACTACCTTACATTGTATCACTCACTGTTAGAGCTTTTCCCAAGTTGAGAGTGATCATGTTGTTGCGAACGGTACTATTGTTGTCATTACTATTTCACTCGTTAAATTCAATGATTTGTACAGATCACTCCCAATTATTGTTGAATACTTAGACTGTCAAAAGTCAAATTTCGGTATATTATTGCTGACCGTTTCGTGAACGTAAGTGGGATGTATGGAAACGAGATGGAGCGAATAGTAACTGGATATTGCACACGCGTCAGTACAACGGATTATAATCAACTGCCAGGAAAATCCTATAATTTTCCAATTACTGTTTCCACCATTATATATTGTATGGGTTAATGGTCAGCGGATAAATTAATTACATTGTGGTTTTATATATTATTATCATTTTATTTTTTATGTTAAATATATTTATTCAATCTTTCTGTTTTTTTTTTAAATTTAATTTTGAGTTATTCAGAAAAAAAAAAAAATTATTTTTTTAAGTGTGATAAAGATCAGTAGATATACACACGAAACGAGGTTAAAGTAGAACAGCAGCAATTACTGAGTACTGGTAAAACATATTCTCGTGGTTATATAAGGTAGCTGAAGATTTTTTTTTATACTTTGTGAAAGAAGGGTAGTTTGCTTTTTAATTTGGTAGAACGCAACAGACCACATGTTTTAATAGAACCCGGTAAAAAACACGACTAAAAGAAAAATATAATGATAATGAAAGAAATAAAAAAATAAAATGAAATTTTTTAAGTGGGTTAGGAATTTTAAAAATAATATTAGGGGTTTGGTACAAACTTTATTTACATTACTAAGCTGTGGTTTACTCTAAAAAAAATGCGAAAAAAAAATTGAAATTTTCCACTTGAATAGACAACCCTGCAAATGGGAATGCAGGCCTAGTTGAGATAACAATGAATATTTATAGTACCAAATGTATATTTATTTAGTTCCAAACTAAATATTTTCACCACATCAATAAATTCCATTAAAATATAAAAAATCGTTGAGATAATCATTAACATCATTAGCTCAAACGAAATTTATTCGATACAATTTGTGCTTATGATTTTCTCAAATAATTCAGTTATTCAACTTGTTATTTTTTTTTCCACCAGCCTGAATCCTTGATGTTTGACGTTACTTTATAAACTTGCTCCGACCTCTTGTTATCATGTATATACAGAAGGCCAAAAGGAATGTTCCTCACTGAATTTTTTGATATTATAACAGGGATTTATTTAAATGAATTAATTTTATTTGTAAATAAAATATTTGAATTTGAATTGCGTTCGACTGCGCTCTCGGCCTACGCATCACCGTTGCCCCCACGCCGTTAGAGATCGATAACATGGGACTCTAACTAATTGGTTGATACGCTTGGCCGTGCGACGAATGGGTACTCTACGGGGGCCCCGAGTTCCGTCGTTTCTAGAACCAAAAATTTATTTGAAATTTTGATGACACGAGCCTGAGATGAGATTAAGAGTCGGGATGCCGGCCTCGCAGCGCACCGAGACGCATTCCAGCGTCACTCACTGCCTAGAGCTGCTAGCGTTTAGTCGCACTTACAGTCATACGAACAAATTTTGGTTGCTAAAATATAATTATCACAATTGAATACACGTTGAGTCGTGAGACCCCGTTCATATGAAATAATCATCACCACAGTGAGTGAAATAAAAAAAAAATAATAATAAAACATAAATCTAGAAGGTTTACGGTGAGTCAAAAAACCCTGTGTCTCATTGAAGAAACACGTTGAAACACACGATGAGTCTTCATCTGACCCCGGTCACGAAGTTTCATTTTTCCTTCGTTGTGTGGCTGTTAAATAAAATTTTATTTCTAACCATAAGTACGCTGAGTTTGACAACCGCGTAATTAATTGTAAAATTTCTTTTCTTGATATCATGTACGGGGAATAGTCGACAACAGCATTTCACCAACACGAGAGCGGAGACGGCGTCCTTTTCTCAACATCATAACGTCATCATCAATGACGGCGACTACTTCGGTAAATTTAGAAGTCACCGTGGATAATTAAACTTCTTATTTTAATTAAAATTCTAAATTGGAACTAAGTAAAATTATACGTATATACAGTTGAGATAAAAATTAATCGTTTTCGCGGCGTGGGTTCGAGAGTGTTCGGTCGCCATTTTGTTTGAATATCTGAGTTCATCTTTATTAGGTAGCGTCGTTTTTATTAATTAACTCAATTGAGTCTAACGGCCACTGGTTAATTAATTAATAATTAATAATCGCTGAAATTCAGAATTAATTTAATTTAGCAGGCATTCTTCTAGAGACACTGAGTCCCATAGACCGTTCGCTAGAAGGTGCTGAAATTTAGTTTGGTAGGGATTTATTAAATATCGTGACCTCGGTGCTGAGTCTCACCGACCGCATCATTGGAAACTTTAGTTCAATAAAATTGATTAGGATAAAATAAAATAAAATTCCGATATAGAAAGTCAACCCAGAACTTTCGGCGTCACAGAAATTTATAATTGCGGAAAGATTGTGTGTGTGTGATATAGTATAAATTTTTCCTTGCCAGCAAATTATTTAGAATAAAGGAAGTTATGATTGTTATTATAATTTAAGAAATTTATATTAAACTTAAAACTAATTAAATTATAAAATCCGTTTTTATTGTCGGGAAACTTAAAGATTATTGTTAAAGATATTTAATAGTAAATTAGAAAGCATATCTGTTGCCACGAAATAATTATAAATAAATTTGGATATATTTTATTAAATTAAATTTGCTGAAATATTTCTTCTCGGTCGATTAATGACGCTGAGTCTAACGACCGCTCATTAAGTGATTGAATAAATTTATATTAGAACCAAACTCTGCAGCTGTGTGGTCCAGCCTCGATAAGGAGATTTCTGGACATCCTTGAGATTCTCTGCTTTGTTTGCATTGCACACGATACTGAGAGATCGTGCAATTTTACTCTCAGTGGCGCCCTAAGAACTTTTGAGTTCAAAAGGTGTCCAAATTGTGACCTCGCAAGCCTCGTCGTCAAGACCACGGAAGTCAAGGGATACCCGGTTATAATATTTACTCCAAGCTTGCTCCTAACTTCAAGAATATTGTCATAGCAGGGGATTTAAAATGCAATCTTCTAGAAAATTCTTACATTGCGAATCACTTGAAAGATTTCATTACTGACTCTTCCCTACATTGCATACCTTATGGTGCTATCTTCCATAAGAACGGTTGTGACTCCTGGCTAGACGTAATCTTGGTTGACAGTGAAAATAAGTTGGTCTCTTTGCAAAATCTAATTTCCCGTTCGTTGATGGTCATGACTATTTACTGTGTCAATATAAAATGGATCAACCGCAACCGATGAGCAAGAAAATTACCTTCCGAAATTTGAAAAACTGTGATCAGCAAGCGTTATCAGACTCTTTGTTTAACTCCCTAAGAATCAATAACTCCATGCTAGAAAAATCTAATCCAAATGAACTCTTATCAATCTTTAAATCAAATGTGCTTGCTTCACTGGACCAGCATGCACCAAATCACACCAAAAATATTTCTTGGCGCAGTAATCCTTGGTTTACCAAAGAACTTAAAAATAAATGCAAAGAGCGTGATGAGCTGTAAAAACGAGCTAATAGTAACCATGAGAAAACCTTGCTTACGCAGTGTAAAATCAAACGAAAATATTTAAAAACTGAAATAGCACAGGGACGAGAGTTATACTTGAAGACGGCTGTATCTAGTTTGCCTTTTGGCTCTTCTGTCTGGAGCAAGCTTAAACATCTTGGTTGCACTAAAACTAATCCTTCGTCACCCCTAAACTTTTTTGATGCACTAGAATTAAATGAGTACTGTGCAAGTATAGTTAGGAAACATCCAGCTGTAAACAGTGAGTTCTTAGACAGTTTGCCGATCTCTTTCCAGCACCAAGTAGATTGTTCATTTTATTGGGAAAAGATTGATATCGTTGATGTCACAAAGGCTCTTCAATTAACTCTCACGAAATCTAAGGGTAATAGTCCCGATGGATAAGATTTGCGGTGGCTAAAAGATCACTTTCCCCAAATATCCCTATCTCTTACAGCTCTATTCAACAGATCGCTTGACACCTGTATCTTTCCTGAGATTTGAAAAATCATTTATATCATAACACTGAACAAGATAACTCTGCCCAGATCTCATTCAGATACGAAACCAATTGCAAATCTGTCTCATTTAGCAAAAGTATTCGAAAGAATAGTTGCAAATCAGCTGGTAAGTTACCTGGAAGGCAATACCTTGCTTGATCAGTGTCGATCGGGATTTTGTAAATATCGCAGTACGCAAACGGCATTATTAAAACTTACTGACGACGTTAGGGGAGCAATGGATAAAAATCAATTCACTATACTGGTGCTATTTGACCTGAGTAAAGCCTTTGACTACGTAGATCCCAAAGTTATTCTAATCTTTCTGTATGAACTAGGTTTCTCTACAGAAGGGATGAATTGGTTTTTCTCCTATCTGTCTAATCATTCTCAATCCATACTAAACGACCATGAAACTCCAATTGAACTTTTAAAAACCTCGTCGGGTGTTCCTCAAGGCTCTGTACTTGGCCCAATTTTATTTTTAATCGTTATAAACTCTGTGGCCAGGTGGATAATCTTCTGTAAATATGGCCTGTTTGCTGACGACATGTACATCTACCGACATTACTTCGCTTACCAGCTCCATGATGCGGTTTAGCAAGTCACCGCTGATTCACAAGCAATTGCTGACTGGGCACGTTCACATGGATTGGTGATTAATTTGTCTAAAACTACGGCGATGATTTTGGGATCTAGCAGTAAATTGAAACAATTACAATCTCTGGATGTTTTTCCTATTCAAATTGACAACTCGGACATTCCATACGTAAATTCTACAAAGTGCTTAGGACTCATAATCGATCAAAATTTATCCTGGAATAGTCACATCTTACAGATCACCAGCAAAGTTAATTTTGCTCTCCATAGTCTTAAGGTCCAAAAATATATTTATACTACTGAGATAAGAAAACTCCTGGTAGAAGCTACAATCCTACCTCTAATTGATTACTGCTCTATTGTTCTTATTGATTCGACTTCAGAGAATGATTTGAAGCCGCAACGAGCTGTTAACTCTTCAATTAGATTTATCTTCAATCTCAAAAAAGATGACCATATTAGTCCTCGCCATCAAGAACTGGGATGGCTTACAATTAAATATCGCCGACTTTATTATGCAGTTTGCTACTTGTTTAAATTACTAGTAAATGGAAAACCGGAGTATTTGCTTGACTTGTTTGTTGAAGAAACAGATGTTCGACGTTCAAATCGATTAACTGCAAGAAAACATACCTCCTTCAAGCTTTCTCTTTTTACTACGAACTACTTGGAAAAATCTTTTTTAGTGACTGTAATAAGATTTTGGGAAGAACTTCCACGTAAAATCGTAAATTCGAGCAGCTTGCAAGTCTTCAAAAAAGAACTCTTCAATTATTTATCAAATCTCGACAAATAGAATAACGTCTAATGAAGAGTAAATATATGATATGATAAAATCTCAAATACTGTATACGAAGTCGAAAATCGATTACCTAGTGACTGTGATAAGGATAAACTCAGTGCAATACATGAAATTACTAGTTGAACTCAGTAAAAGGGAAATTAAGACTATAATTTCAATCCTTGTTTTTAATAATTATTACCAAATGAATATTGATGTAATTGTAAACTAATTTATTTGGTTTGTCGATGCATGGGCCAGCTCTGGGAGGCAAGCATGGGTCAGGGGTGGCATAGGCTTGGCACCGTGTTATCAATCTAGACTTCCACCAACCCTAGTAGAAATAATCGAGTTTTCACTCGATATAAACCAGTAACTGGCCAGTGATATCGAGTAAAAACTCGAAATCGTGCCACCTACAACTAAGTCATAAACATTGGTCACACCGACAATGTACCTTTACTAGTGTGTGTGTCTGTTTATTTTTTTCTGTTAACCTGTACGCGTCGTTGTTTTAAAAAATATTAAAAAACAGTGTGAATTAATTAAAATTTGGATATGTTAACGTGGAAATATTTTACAAAATATATTACAAAATGGATGCGGTAAAAAAAGTTGACACAATAAATGAATTGCGACTGTGGGCGATAAAATCAAATATTGCAGATTGTTATTTAGACGAGTTGTTAAAAATTTTGCAAGCTGGAGTTCTTCCTGAGTCACCAATAACGGCAAAAACATTTTTAAATAAATGTAGTGTATCTTTTGAAATTGAAAAAATGCCAGATGCTGATGAAGTTACTCCCTGATTAAAAAAGTGAATTGAAAAGTATTGAAAAAGATGAGAAATGAATCCTTTTGAATACTTTCTATACCCCAAGGTATTCATTTTGACATAAAATGAATACTTTTCAATCCTAAAATAATAAAAGAATTTCTGAACTTCCGAGGAATTGAAAAAAATTCAAATGAATTGATATTTTTAATCTTTCTAAATCCTTCTCAATACCTAAATAATCCGACATTTCGGATCAAGTGTGGGATTGAAAAAGATTGAAATGAATTGAAATTTTTGAATCTTTCTGAATCCTTCTCAATACCTAAATAATATCACATTTCGGGTCATGTCCCGGGAAAAAATGATTTTGCCTAATCATATATGATTATATATGACCCCATACATAATTAGATCTGATCATACCTGGCTGTTATAAGCCCATATATAAGTCTATATATAATTAGATCTGATCAGATCTGATTATATATAAGTCTATATATAGTTAGATCTGATCATACCTGGCTGTTATGACCCCATATATAATCATGTACAAGTCTATATATGATCAGGTCTGATCATATATGAGTCTATATATAATTAGATATAATCATACCTGGCTGTTATAACTCCATATATAACCATATATGAGTCTATATATGATCAGATCTGATCATCTTTAAGTCTATATATAATTAGATATAATTATACCTAGCTGTTATAACCCCATATATGATCATATATAAGTCTATACATGATTAGATCTGATCAAACATGATTGATACAAACCCATATATAATTGGATATAGGCCTATATATAATTAGATCTGATCAGACGTGACTGATATAAACCTATATGTAGTTATATATGTCTATGATTAAATCTGATCAGATTTCATTGATATGAAACCTATAAATATTTAAATATATATATATATATATATATATATATATATATATATATATATATCTATTAAATAATATGACAATTTTTTAATATCAATGTTATTAAATTTTTATTCTGTCAACTATCAGTCAGACTTAAATCCCCAATACTTAAAAAATGTTCAAAGGTTTCGGCAGTAATTTAAAAGTATAAAGTATCAATTTGATTATTTGAGTTAAGTAATGCCATAAACGTTTCTTAATTGTAAGTGTATAACAGACTAGAGGATCAGACTACAAACCATCGATAACCAAAGTTAAGCAGCATCGGCGTTGGACATTAATTGGATGGGTGACCTCGTAGTAAAATAATTGTCGATGGTTAATAATATTTTTTTTTTTTTTTTATTTAATTTTAACCGACATTGATATTGATGAATACAATAAATCCTAATTAAACTACTTAATTAATAATTTACAGATATTATAAATGAGATTCTAAAAATGACTATATTCGTTCATGCATGATTATATATAATCATATATGATCATGTATAAACAGATCAAGTTATGTATGATCAGACCTGGCCAATTTTTGGATCTGATCATATATAGACAATTATGCATGATCATATATGATTAGGCAAAATCATTTTTTCCCGGGGTGTGGAATTTAAAAAGATTGAAATGAATTGAAATTTTTGAATCTTTCCGAATCCTTCTCAATACCTAAATAATCCGATATTTCGATCAAGTGTGGGATTGAAAAAGATTGAAATGAATTGAAATTTTTGAATCTTTCTGAATCCTTCTCAATACCTAAATAATATCACATTTCGGGTCATGTGTGGAATTGAAAAAGATTGAAATGAATTGAAATTTTTGAATCTTTCCGAATCCTTCTCAATACCTAAATAATCCGACATTTCGATCAAGTGTGGGATTGAAAAAGATAGAAATGAATTGAAATTTTTGAATCTTTCTGAATCCTTCTCAATACCTAAATAGTCCGATATTTCGGATCAAGTGTGGGATTGAAAAAGATTGAAATGAATTGAAATTTTTGAATCTTTCTGAATCCTTTTCAATACCTAAATAATTTCACATTTCGGGTCATGAGTGGGATTGAAAAAGATTGAAATGAATTGAAATTTTTGAATCTTTCCGAATCCTTCTCAATACTTAAATTGAAATGATGAAAGATTGAATTCTTTTCAATACTTTCGAATTCCACTTTGGAATTGGAAAGTATTCAAACGATCGAAATTTCAATTCCATTCAATACTTTCCAAAACCGCCGAGGGATTGAAAAGAATTGAGATAATTTTCAATACTTTTCAATTCACTTTTTTAATCAGTTTTTAATATTCTATTAATCTAATGATGCCATTTATTTCATAATATAAATAAATATAAATTAAACGTTTATGTCATATCGTTTATTTAACATTATTTTTATTTTATTTGACAATTTTTTATAACCCTTCATAACCTCAATATTCAAAATTGATAGTTTCACTGAAGCCGCCATGTTTTGCTCGATCTCTAGTAAAACTGGCCAGTTACTTGACAGAAACTCGATATTACACTGGCTAGTTACTGGCTAAAAACTCGATATCATTTCTACTAGGAAAGGCTGGAACAAGGCTGGCTTACAAGCTTCGTCCAGAGTTCCACATACTGGAACCAAGCCTGGGCACGTCGTACTTTCCTCACTGGGTACTTCCGAACTTCTATGATGAAACACACAAAAAGTTCTGAAACTTTGGAACTTCTTTCGAACTTTCATAATACAAAAAAATCGGTCCATCGGTTGACCCTGTGGACCAGCCCGAAAACTTCTCACCGTTTTCGAGCTCAAGGAGCTCGAAAATATTGTTGTGAATACATTTTCAGGCTCATCGAGCTCGAAAATACTCTTGAATGCCAATGGTTTCTTACGAGCTTTTCGAACTCAAACACATTATAGTACATTAAATCATGATTTATCCGGGGAAAATGACATAAAATGTTATTTTTTCAACTCTTTATCATCGATATCTCTTGAAATAATTGACATATTTCGATGTTCAATGTAGCTGTTGATGTTTTTACCATTTCTTTGTCCGACGATAACTCTCGAACCAACAAGCCGATTGAGATGGTTGAGGCGGCAATCGGCGTGTCTCATCAAGTTCTAGAGCTTATTAGATTTTGGAATCGATCGTTGGAATCGTTTTCGAGGAATTAAAGAAAAAAAAACAAAAAACAAAATTTTTTTTTGTTTTCGTAATTCTCAATCATCTTCGGGTCTACTTGATCAAATGATCTGAAATTGTCAGGAAAGTTGACGGCCAACAACCTCTTTCGATTGCTGCAAGAACGATTATAATTAATTAATCAGTTCAAAAGTTATAAACGATTCACATGCGCACATACACACACATACCCACACACATATACATACAGACACTCGGACTTTATTCTGAAAATAGTCAAAATAGCTTCCTAGGACCTCAAAATGTCGACATCTGATGAAAATTCGATCTTCAAAAATTGGGTTAAAAACAATAACTCCCCGAATTTTTGAAAATTTACAATTTTCTTAGCGGGAAGTTAATTATCATGAAAGTTCTATAAAGTTCAAACTCTTATAATCAAAATTATCGGAAAAATTCTGAAAGTTCCGAATTTTTTTGGAACTTTTGTACCGATAAAAAATAAAAAGCTCAGAAAAAAATTTCAAACTTTTTTGGAACGTCGATAATGATAATCATCGGAAAGTTCTTAAAATTTCGAATTTTTCGGGAACTCCTATAATATAAAGATCAGAAAAGTTCTGAAAATTTCGAACTTTTTCCGAACATTTATGCATATAAAATATTGTGAAAAAAATTTTAAACTTTTTTGGAATTTCTATAATGAAAATCATTAGAAAAATTCTGTGAATTTCAAACTTTTATGGTGGTAAAAAATACAATCCGGTTTTCTTAACCACAATATTATAGTATCGAGGACTCCGATGTGTAGTAAAGGAAACTAAATATATAGTTCTCACGTTACTACACGCATGGCTGAGGTAATTTCAAGTTGGAGTCGGCATTCCTTTATTCCAACTTGTAGTTCCCTGGCTGACCTGAAATACGGTAAAAACCCGAAATTTCGGTGAATTTACGGTAAATTACCGTAAAAAAATAGAATACCGTAGAATTCCGTACTGCTACCGAATTTTGCAGTAAAATTGCGGTATCCCACCGAATTTTCACGTGAAATTACGGTAAGTTACGGTATTCTACCGCAAAAATTCCGAAATGAGTATAGAATTCTTTTACGGTAAACCTACCGTATTCTGACCGTAATTTTTTTGTTTGCCACCGTAGAATACAGTTATCTAAAATTATTTCTGTAAATTTGGCAAGTACCTAAAGTTTTACTACAATTTCATAACTTTTACCATCTGGGACTCAAAAATAAAAGGCTAGAAAAAACGGCTAAAACTACCAACAAATAAGATAAAATATATCTTAGAAAATTTACTACAATTCAGGTATGGGTTAAATTGGAAATGCTATGAGAAAAATGGACACAAAAACGTTGATGTACTAACATTTTTCACTTTTATTTATTCATGTTGTCTAAAAATCGAAAGTTTACCTAAAAATAAAAATTTTGTTACCAATCCGAGTTTTTAATAATAATATTAAGGTTCGCCTCAATCCATTTTTATATTTTCCATTTAAATAACACGGGAAACAAAAATTTTTTTTAGAATTTTCTATAGCTCACAAACCAATAAACGGATTTTTATGCATGATTAATATAGTCGTAGGAAATTGAACGCGATACAAAAAAAGCCTCTTATTATTTTTTGATAAATCCAACTGTCCAAAAGTTATTTGAGCTTAAAGTCAAGTTTATAGTAAATTTTGAGATCTTTTTATTTTTCTGGCAAAACTATCAGTCTTATCACAAAATGTCATAGAGATTTTTTTGAAGGTAATTTTATTTCTTCCAAATTATTACGAATAAAGTTTTTCGAAATTTCTTTCTTTTAAGTTTCATACATTTGAATTTGCCGGGCTATTTTGAGACAACTGAAACACGCTCCCTCGTGTGAGAAGCTGAAACTCGCTCCCTTGCCAGATAATCAGCCATTAGATTTTCTGCGCAGACTCTCCTGTTCATTTTATAAGCGTTACATTATTGAATAATTATCGTTGTGGATTTAAATGATAAATCAATGGATTTCAAATAATTGAAACATAAAAATTTATGTTATGTGATTTTTTACATTTTTTGCGTGAGAATATGCTTAACAAGTGATTATAATAATCATTTTAATTTTTGTTTATGACATGCTGAGTTTATTGGTTAAGTTTAGCGTTGTTGTAATAAGTTAGGAAAAGTAATTAAATTCCATTTATTACGTGCTATTTACAAGAATTGTTTTATTCTTAACTTAAATTTAAATTTTTCTAATAAATTAATTTATTCTAAACTTAAAAAAGTCAGATTTATAGCAAATTTCTAGATTTTTTTACTTTTCCGGTGAAACTATCAGGCTTATCACAAATTGTCAAAGTGTCTTTTTTGTACACAACTTTATTTTTCACAAATTACCTCTCGTAAAGTGTCTTAAAACTCCGCATTGTTTACTAGTTATTTTCATTTTCATGTCAAGCTCTTGAAATCGATCAGAACAATAATTTTTTTAAGAGCTTGACATTAAAATGGAAATAGCTCGAAAAAAATGCGGGATTTTAAAAAACTATTGGAGATAATTTTTAACGAATAGGATTCTCAACAAAAAAGATTCTATGACGTTTCGTGATAAGTCTGATAGTTTCACCGAAAAAGTAGAAAGATCTCGAAGCTTCCTATAAATTGGACTTCAAGCTCCAATAACTTTTAAACAGATGAATTTCGCAATTTACGGTACAATTACTGTTCCTGTGAGCATATCTAATTTTATGGTATTTTCCGGTATCACTACCGTAGTTTACGGTAATCAAGTACGGTAATTCTACGGTAAGTTCTGGTAAACTACGGTAGATTCCGCGGAAATCACGGAAAATTCCGCGGAATCTACCGTAGTTTACTGGAACTTACCGTAGAATTACCGTGCTTGATTACTGTAAACTACGGTAGTGATACCGGAAAATACCTTAAAATCAGATCCACCAGGGTTACCTCATCAACTACAACTGCTGGTGTAGCAACTACAATTTTTTTTCTGTGTAAGATGTTTATCTGTATCTGCAAGTTTACAAGTCCTCGCTGCTTACCTACATTCAAATTCTGTACTACTAATTATCTCGATATACTGGAGTGTAACCCAGTATTTACTGACTAGTAAAGTAACTAAACTTATGGTATTATAAAAACATATCTTTTTTCAACTCACATACTAAATCCGTACAAAAAAAAACTTTGAATGAAAAGAAAGTCACAGCCTTCGTAAATCTGATTAAAAATTACGATTTGTATTTATTGTGTAAACTAATTTCACGGCTTGACTATTTTCGCAATTGCTGAAACATGTGAAATAAACTCAATTACTGGCCGAGTACATTGAGACTGCGACAAGATTTTTTTATTATTATTTATTTTTTATTCTCATGACAAACTTATGATTATCTTTATTTTCAAGCTTAAAATTCAAAATCTTTAAGCTTTATAAGTGTGCACGTGTAGGTGTAGGTATACGTAAATAATACTGAGTTTTTTTCATGGTGTTTCGTAAAGACGACTTCATTAACACTTTGCACTTATCGTAATTGAGGCACTTCATTTCACATCTAGCAGTAATGAAACATCCTTTGAATTAGTGGTAAGAAAACATGGTAGTAAAATAAATTTCAGTGAAAAAGCTAAATGAAGTATCTTACATTAAAATATATACGACAGTTAAACGAGACAGACGGTAACAAGTCACTTGTACATTATTTCAATGTTTATTAAATGTTTGGCTAAGTGAATATACTGAAAGAGCAGTCCTTAATTAGAGTGTATATTTACCGTTAGTTTATTGTAGTTTACTTTTTCAATTCCGGTCAAACTTTTTTATCCGTTCATTTATTAATGAGTTATTATTTATTTTAGTTATTGAACAAGCATAATTGTCTACTAATATCTACACGGAAAAAAAATTCTAGTTAAATTTACAATGCTAACATCGTAATTTGTCCTATTGATTATTGTAGTGGTGGACTAGACTTTTAACATCGCAATTTTTACGATGTAACGTTGGAAATTTTATTAAAGAAATAATATTTCAGACAAATAATACGAAGTCTTAAGCTCTTTAATATAAATTACGATGTGAACATCGTAAAATTTGAAGAGAAATCTTAAATAAAAGAATTAAATAATAATTGCTCGGCAGTTGGATTCGAACCCGACTTCTTTTGCGTGCGAAGTGTCCGACGGCTTGGACCACTCGGCCATCGAATAAACAGTCATAAGTCACGAGAGCGCCTCTTGCGAAGGACGCAGTTACTATTTAAAAATTACGATGTAACATCGTACTTTTTATAGCTTCCATCGTATTATAACAGGCAGCACTGTAATATTTATTTTGTTGAAAAGTAAATAGAAATATTGAATACACGAATAAATATAGTTTTTTAAAGTGTAATTTTTATTTATTTTTTTTACGATGTTAAATTGTAATTTTTAATCCTTAAAGTCTTTGTTAGAATTACGGTGTTGAATAGTAAAAAATACAACCCACATAGTAAATTTTGAAATAAGTCATTTAAAAATTGACATTAGTAAAAGTCTAGTCCACGATTACGATGTTAACATCGTAAATTTTGGTAGAATTTTCTTTCCGTGTAGATTTTATCTTTAACTTTCGTGATAGAAGTTCAAAATTTTCTATAAAAAAAAACAGAACTTATTAATTGCAGTACGATTTCTGCAGTTCAAATCCTCAACAAATTTCGAAGTTTAAAGGAGTTAAGAGGCATTTCTAACTATTTTCAGAACGACAATAATTAAAATGGACTTTAAGGATTATAAAGATCTTCGAATTGAAAATAAACTTTTTTAAATTAACTCAAAACCAGCTTAACTTATGATTTTAATTCGCAAACTTTTTCGATAAAAATTAACATTGTCACGATACAATAAGATCACACACCCTGTTATTTTGAGCTTTATGGTCAAGTAAGTATTTTGAAGTACACACATACACATAAACACATGCATACAGACACTCGGACATCATTCTGAAAATAGTCATAATAGCTTCTTAGGACCTCAAAACGTCAACATCTGATGAAAACTCGATTTTTGAAAATCGGAGTAAGAACAATAACTTCCCGAATTTTTGAAAATCATTGATTTTCTTAGTGGGTAGTTAAAAATTGTTCAAACGTTAAAACTGATGGTTGTAACTGTCTTTCTTGCAATGGACTTTATTCGGGAGCTAAGGGATCATAGATTCAATGGAAAAATTGTGTGCAATTGACTCACGATTCCTGTGTTGGTGTAGATGAATATTGTTTCGATGAGTATATTTGTGAATAGTGTCAAAATTAATCGAATCGGAAAATTTATAAATTAAAAAAAAATTAATATTTCCAAATACTTTTAGAAGCCAAATTTGCCCCAGGCATAGAGAATCAGCCGAGAAATGAATAAGTATATTAAATTTGTTATAACTTGATAAACATATGAAAAAATCGTTTTTTCAGAAATTTTGGCTGGTCCATTTGGCTCCAGGTATCATGCGTAGGGCTAAAAATGCGCTAATATATCGAATTTATGATAATTAGAAGAAAAACAGAAGAAAATTGTTTTGGTTAAATTTTAGAAGGGGGGGGGGGCTTCTTGCCACATCTTTACCTAATTCTGAAATAGTCAAATTAGCTGTTTAAGGCCTGAAAACTTTAATATCCGCTGAAAAGTTTCAAATTTAAAAGCGGGAAATAAAAGAATAAAATAATTGTAACTTTTAAAATGGTCTAAGGTTTAATTATTATGAATTTGTCATAAATTAATTTACAATTCACTTGAATATATTCAATAAATTTAATCATCATGAAGCTGGGTCGCAAAATATTTACAAAATATTGTTTCGATGAAGGTAAATAAAACTCCTTTTTAACGAATAGATCAAAGTAATGAAACAAAATAGTGGACTTTTACACGTGAATAGGTTGTATTGATATTGCATACAATCGAACAATATACGCCATACAACTCAATATAGCTCAATGAAAAAAATTTTATTATTGTATGAAATTTATCCAATTATACTGATTAACGGAATATACAGAAACAAGCGAATTAATGACTCATCGTTAAAACTAAGGGTGATGTTATGGTTACGTGTCTGCAGTTCCAAAAGTTTTCTATGTAGTTTTATTTAGTAAAAATTATGAAAAGTATACATACTCATTCTTCCAATATATAACGTATATTTAAATATTATCTATTGCAGTGTAAAAATAATGAGGACAATATTAAATGATAAAATAAGTTACGTTGATCTATTTCAATACGTAGGAAAGGGTGGGGCGAAGAAGCCCCACTATATTTTTCTCAATTTATCTATAAATTGTCTTATTGAGAAGGTTATTTGCATGTTTGCATGTTTAGGTTTCCACTATATTTAAATGGTGTATTACCGTACGATGGACGGTGTGGCTCAATAAGTTATAGATCAAATTGAATGGAATATAGTATAGTGCTGGATAGCTCAACTGGTAGAGCACTCGGCGCGATACCGAATTGGTCTGGGTTCGATTCCCAGTTCAGGCTATCTATATTTTTCTCAATTTATCTATAAATTGTCTTATTGAGAAGGTTATTTGCATGTTTGCATGTTTAGGTTTCGACTTTATTTGAATGGTAATTGAAATATAGATAATAAGATAATAAATTTATTATAACAACAATTATTATACAATTCCAATTATTAATTATAATTAATGAACACTTGAATTTTGAATTTTATTTTATAAATTAAGTTTTTTTCATTTATGGAAATGAGTAAATTATAATAATAATAATTATGATTATAAATTTACTACCGTAAATGAAAAAAACTTATTTTATAAAATAAAATTTAAAATTTAATTGTTCAGCAATTGACGAACTCATATAATGTAATAATATTTTTTAATACGTAATACAAATAAATATAAACAAGTAAAAAAAAATATCATATATAATTAATAATCATATATTTAAATACGTAAACGTAGTTGAATAAGTCATAATTAATTTAGTTATGGTAATAATTTTATTTGTTCGTTGTCAATAATAAATACTATCGCCATCCCTTAAAAAAATTATTTAAGTCCTTACGGAAAAAAAATCTCAGATAGTACTCATTGCTATCTTACATAGAACTCTCTACTATGTAACACAGTAACCAGCAATATGTAAAAATAGACGCAGGCGCTATCTGCAGATAGCAGTGGGTAATATGTTTAAAAAGTAACCTTTGCTATATGACATACGACTGGCTGCTGTATACATAGAACTGGGCAATATGTAAGAGTGAAATATGTAAGATAGTAGTGAGCAACATCCGACATGGCGCTGAGTACAATGTAGAGAGTAGCCAGTACTACGTAGAAAGGACCCACTGCTATCTCAATTTTTTTTTTCTACAGATGGCACTGACTACTATTTGACATGGTAGCCAGTTCTATTAATTTTTTTCCGTGTTGTTGACATGGCAAATTTTGCTAGGGAAAAATGGGAATATAACCATATTTTATGGGAATTTTACCCATATAATATAGGAATATCTTCCATGTTGCCATTGGAAAAATTCCTCTGTTAACATTGCTGAAATTCCTTTATTGACATGGGTATTTTTACTATGTCAGTATAGAAATTTTTCCCATGTTACCGGAGTAATTTCTCCTATATTGACATGGGAATTTTTCCCATGTTGACAAGGAAAAAATTCTTTTGTTAACATGGTAAATAATTTCATGTTGACATAGTAAAAATATCCATGTTGGCATGGGAAAAATTCCCATTTTACCGATCACTAGCTCTTCATCCCGCGCCTAATGGTTAGAGACCTTTGTTCGAACCCGACGCGTGGCTAAGCGGTCACCCAGCCAAGAAGTGATCATGCTCGATGCTACTTAACTTCGGTAATCGCCCGAGCCACGCGCGTGCCGAACGGCTGCCTCGGCCGCTTTTTTATTAATTGTTTTATAATTAAATGATATTTATATTTTTAGTAAATTTTCGTCTTATTTCATCCATTACTTACCAAAAACAAAAAAATCCAAATTCGTAAGATATTCAAAATCAAGTATTGACAATCTATTTTTGGAATGAATTCGAAATCAAATGGGTTTTTAAACTGATTTGGATGAATATATCAGGATATTTTTTATATTTTATATATTTATTTATTCGTCGTTATCGTTCATAAATTACTGATCGTATTTTAATTATTAAATCAAAATAACCATCAATTGAAACGAAAATGATAGCTTACTTACATACATTTTTGGCAGTCTAATGATTTTACATAATAAATTTAATAAAAATTATACAGCTGTAGCGATTGTTTAAAAATCGATTAGCGCTGCTTAATAATTAAAAGACTGACATAAAAAGCATATTTTGTATGCCATTGTTTTCGAAAAAAGCCGTTGCTTAGAATTTCTTTCTCCCACAATATCTCGTGAAAGAATTAACCGATTTGGATGGCTAAGGCGGCAATGGACGCATTTTACTGAGTTCTAGAGCTGATTAGATTTTGGAGTCGATCGTTCAAGTCGTTTCTGAGAAAGCTATGAAAAACTAAAATTAAAAAAAATTTATTTATTCCTAATTGCCAATATTTTCGGGTATACTTGATCAAATGATCTGAAATTTCCAGGAAAGTTGATAGCCAAGAAGCTACTTCGATTGCCGTCTTTACCATCCAAATCGGTTCAATGGTTAAAAAGTCAGATAGAGTTTACATACACTCACACACACATACAGCCACTCGGACATGATTCTGAAAATAGTCAGAATAACTTCCTAGGACCTCAAAACGTCGACATCTGATGAAAACTCGATTTTCGAAAATCGGGATGAAAACAAAAACTTCCCAGATTTTTCGAAAATCATCGATTTTCTTAGCGGAACGTTAAAAATTCCCTGCAAGTTTCAGCCTTGAATTTTAATTTTAAGTAATTTATTTTGATTTTGAAGTTTTCCCATTTAAAATCTATAGGAAAGTTAGGGTTTTTTTTCAATTCTTGATAACTCAGCTGCATTTCAAGTTATAAGGTCACCGATGGCGGCATTTTTTAGGTAATTTAATACTCTTAAAATGCTTCCTTAGTAATTTTACTCGGACTATTATTGTTTTTTCTGTAATGATTCTGAAAATAATTCTTTTAATAATAATTTGGGTTTTTAGCTGATATTTACTAAATAATGAAATTTGAAGCAAAAATGCAGGTAACGAATTTTTCTGAGTCATGCATGATCATGCCTTTGCATGAATCATGCAAAGTTATGCCTGGATCATGTACGACCACGCATCAATCATGCAGGAATCATGATCAAGCATGATCGTTCATGACGATTTTTTCCCGGGAAGTTTCGGCAAAATGTCAGTAGATTTGTTTGAAATAGGACAAAAGTAAAGTGATTTGATGGTTGAAAGCCCCAAAAAGTAATAATCGGCTTAGGGGGGCCTTCCTGCTCCACCCACCCCTACATCGTGTTAATGTATACTGGTTTGCCTATACTGACAATTAAATTCATTCAATTTTAAAATTTTTATAGTTTAATCAAACTTTATTCAATCTTCAGTTTCTCATACACTGGTCACAGAAATTAAGGGATAGAAAAAAAATCCGAAATTTTTAGGTGATTTTCAACATGCTGTAACTCGGTGAAAAATGGTCGTATAAAAAAACTAAAAAAAGCAAATTGTAGCCTCAAGTTTCTAGTTTTCAGATCTGGACCTCAAAATTTTTTATCATGTACGGTTCCGGAGTAATCATAAGAAAACCAACGAAAAAAAAATTTTCAAAATTTTTGCTGGTCTTTCAATACCTCTATGGGCGACAATAAATTTTTTTGAATGATCCGACTGTCTGACTTTTCTCGGAAATTTTATGCCCTTTAATTTGGTGGCCTTAAAAAGTCTCTGCGACGATTTGGCGCCGAGTTATTATTGATCAAAGCAAAAAAGTCCATTTTGGCTTTGATAATCAATAACTCCGGATGTATTGGTCATACAGAGAATGGAAGCAGGGTTTTGAAAACTGAAAACCATTCTCTATAAGGCAAAAATAGTGGCATTTGATAGAAAAAATTTTTTGGATTTTGTTCATTTTTTCGATTTGAAAATGTTTTTTTACTGATAACCTTCATTTCCTTGATCAAAAAGATTAATTGTCGAAAAAAATTGAAAAAAAAAAAATTTTGAAAAAAAATTTTTTTTTTTCAAATTTTTTTTTTTTGTTGTATCTGCAATAATTTATCATTGTCAAAAAAATTCCTAAAATTTTTTTTACCGCTATAACTGCATCTGCTTCAAATGTCAACTTAACAAACATACCCTTTGGGTAACTCTAATGCCGGCGGTAAAAAAAATTTTAGGAATTTTTTTTGACAATGATAAATCATTGCAGATACAACAAAAAAAAAATTTTGAAAAAAAAAAAATTTTTTTTCAAAATTTTTTTTTTTTCAATTTTTTTCGACAACTAATCTTTTTGATTAAGGAAATGAAGGTTATCGGTAAAAAAACATTTTCAAATCGAAAAAATGAACAAAAACCGAGAAACTACCAATTATGGTGATTTTTGACAAAATCGATAAATTTAAAGCTTCGGGGCACTAAGAAAGAAAAATCGCAGCGATTTGAAATTTTCAGGGTTTTTTTCAGGACACTTTGAGGTTGAAAAAAAGTCGAAGATATCCTTTGTTCATCCGTTATATCCAAAGTTATAGCAAGATTTCCGAATATCCTTAAATTTGTGAATTTTGACCTGTTTTTTACCAAACAATATCGCTTTAAAAAAAATTTTTCTATCAAATGCCACTAATTTTGCCTTATAGAGAATGTTTTTCAGTTTTCAAAACCCTGCTTCCATTCTCTGTACGACCAATACATCCGGAGTTATTGATTATCAAAGCCAAAATGGACTTTTTTGCTTTGATCAATGATAACTCGGCGCCAAATCGTCGTAGAGACTTTTTAAGGCCACCAAATTAAAGGGCATAAAATTTCCGAGAAAAGTCAGACAGTCGGATTATTCAAAAAAATTTATTGTCGCCCATAGAGGTATTGAAAGACCAGCAAAAATTTTGAAAATTTTTTTTTCGTTGGTTTTCTTATGATTACTCCGGAACCTTACATGATAAAAAATTTTGAGGTCCAGATCTAAAAACTAGAAACTTGAGGCTACAATTTGCTTTTTTTAGTTTTTTTATACGACCATTTTTCACCGAGTTACAGCATGTTGAAAATCACCTAAAAATTTCGGATTTTTTTTCTATCCCTTAATTTCTGTGACCAGTGTATAATAATCAATATCAAAATGTTTTGTTATCCTTTTGGCTAATTGAAATTTTGATGTAAAATTTAGTAAATATAGATAAACAAATACTTGCGTAATTGGTTACTAGTTCCCTGATCAGGTACTAGGTCTTTTACCTTACTATGAATAAATCAAGCAAAAAATTTATTTTTTAAATAGATTGCAATATCAGTAATGCAAAAATCAATTTTAGCTCCATATTATATTTCATAATGTTTGGTTAAATATTTTCAGGAGATAAACTGAAATTAAATGCTAGATAAATAAATATAAATCCAATATTATAATAATTTTAGTTTTGCTTCAATGCACGGAAAAATAAATAGTAGTCGCTACTCTGGGATAGTACTGAGTACTTTCTGTAAATCAAAAATTTTAGACCGTACGGTATGCTATCTAGACTGTATCCACTAATATCTAGACTATATCTCCTACTGTCCGGGATAGTA
Source organism: Microplitis mediator (assembly GCF_029852145.1). Taxonomy (NCBI): domain Eukaryota; kingdom Metazoa; phylum Arthropoda; class Insecta; order Hymenoptera; family Braconidae; genus Microplitis; species Microplitis mediator. The sequence continues at coordinate 13,120,457 of NC_079978.1, read as the reverse complement.
CTCAGTCTGAAATTTTTTAACTTCCCACTAAGAAAATTGTAAATTTTCAAAAATTCGGGAAGTAATCTTTTTCACCTCGATTTGCGAAAGTCGAAATTTCATCAGATGTGGACGTCTTGAGGTCCTAAGAAGCTATTTTGACTATTTTCAGAATGATGTTCGACTGTATGTATGTATGTATGTATGTATGTATGTATGTATGTATGTATGTATGCAATCGAAAGAGGTTGTTGGCCGTCAACTTTCGTGAAAATTCCAGATCATTTGATCAAGTAGACTCGATAATATTGGTAAATTACGAAAAAAAAAAAATTTTTTTTTTAGTTTTTTAGTGATTTCTCAGAAACGAGTTGAACGATCGACTTCAAAATCTGATCAGCTCTAGAACTTTATAAGCCGCGTCGATCGCCGCCTTAACCCATCTCAATCAGTTAATTTGTTTGAGAGATATCGTTGGAGAAAAAAATAGTGAAGAACGATTTTTTTCAATTATCTTTAAAGTGACTCATCCGATCAATTAAAAAATCTAATCAGCTCTAGAACTTTATAAGCCGCGTCGAATGCGACCACAACCATCTCAATCGGTTGATGCGTTCGAGAGATATCGTTGGAGAAAGAAATGGTGAAAAACGGATTTTTTCAAATATCTTCGAAACGGTTGAACCGATCGTTTTCAAATTTTAATCGGCTCTAGAATTCAAGAAAATGCGCCGATTGCCACCTCAAACTTCAAAACCAGTTGGTTAGTTCAAAAGATATTGGCGCTGAAAAGTTAAAAAAATCAAACTCACTCAAATCTTGATTTTGATCACTGGAATAGATTTCTGCCTCGATACATTTATTTCATTGAACATAATCGAGAATAAAAATTTTAAAGCCGCTTTTTCATTCACAATTTTCGATTCTTAACTTGTCAAACTTTAGCAAAAAACGCAACTTGGTAGAGCTTGAAAAGCTCATAAAAAATAATTGCAGGCAATAGCATTTTCGAGCTAGAAGAGTAATGTTTTCAAGCTCCTTGAGCTCGAAAACAGCGGAAAGTTTTGGGGCTGGCCCGCAAGGTCAACCGACGCCCAGATTTTTTTTACAGAAAGTACTCAGTACTATCCCAGAGAGTAATCACTTCTATTTTTTTTTTCCGTGTAGTAGACTTTTTAGTGTCATTTATCAAGAACATTATCTAGTGGCAGTAGCATATATCCAAATGATTTGAATTTTATTATATATATCTTGTCAACTATCAAAGCTTGAATCATTTTATAATTAGTTCGAGTATTCGCAGATGAAATACTAATACATGGCGATCCAGCTTCAGGTTAATAATATATAGAATACCTGTGTAGTCTACTATTACTGAGGATTATTGGTTGTTCATTAGCCTTCGGTCTGTATAGTTTCCGGTAATTCGGAATATCCCTGATCACTCTTTAGTATGCCGATCACTCCATACCCTCTTCGTATATATGTATTCGGTTTACTTTAACGAGAGCTTTGGTGTACGTAGCTCTCTAACAAAGCTGTCAGTTAAAATTACTACAGCGAGCATGATGATCTGAGTATGGAAACAACCGTGGTATACCAACTCAACCGTCTGCGACGCGGTTTACAACATCCGTGGTGAAATTGCGACACACATTCAACACCACGAGAATTTAGCGATAATGAGTCAGTGAGATGTGATTATATGTTGTATGCAACTAGCGAAAGTGAGCCATGTGGTAAGTGCGTGTCATGAGTTCAATTAATGAATGCTGCTGGCTAATGAAGTAATGCTCGCTGGCTCATATTCAATTATAAATATATGATAATCCGAAGTAGATTTTTAAAACTCTTATTTATTATCAGTCTTTTTTTACAACTAATGACATTCACCATGATCGTTTATTTCTTCCATAATTTTAATTAATTTTTTTTTCTGGGCTATTATTTACTTAGTAGTACAAAAAAGTTATTAATTAATTGTTAAAATGTAAAGTCCTTGTTCCTGAACTCAACATGTGCTAAAAATAGGCTACTGGAATGCTTTTTTCCAACATTGGTATAGCCGAAAATATATTTACCTTTGTTTTTATTTTTACACATTTTTCGAAGATTTTATAGAAATCTAGCTATTGCATTCGCCCTCACGGTGGAGGTATCGAAAAATTTTGCCATCGACTATCAAAATTTGTCGAGTACACAGAAAAAAAAGCCATTTGGCAGCCGAAATGGAAGGTAGATTTTCCAATTAATCTATATAAAAAGTTTCATACATACATATCTTGTGATTCATGTTAGTGTATAGTCAATAGTCATGATATGAAATTAGGCTCGTTTTCTAAGAGTGAGAGACAACGACTATTTTCGATAGAGAACTTCAGATAGTTGATTTGACGAAACATTATAGAGGTAATGTACCAAACTAACCTTCACGTAAACAAAGTATAGAAAATTTAATTAGTATGAGATCATAATTGTAATCGCTATTACGATGGCAAGACCAGTTATAATTATAGGACGTACAGGTACGTTTGAAACATCATTAGTGATAAAAGAAATACTTTCAAAATATAAAATATCTGTGAAATTTACAGGTTATTTTCTTCACAATAAAATACAACTGACGAAATTAGATTATAATGAGAATTGCTTAAGTTATGTGGAATAAAAACCATATTTCCAACACTTTTTGATTTCATTAAAAATTTCAAGGCTATCAAATTATCGGAAGATATGGTCAAAATATAAAGTTTAAGGTCATAAATTAAAGCTTATTAGTCACGCTTTAAAATACATTTTACAGGAATTATCTATGAATTTTAGTTTTAAAGTTATATGGACTCTAAAAGTGATTAAAAACTGATTCTTTCAAAAAATCGTTAAAATTTTAAACAGCTATAACTTCTAAACTAATCGACCGATTCAGCCGATCTTTGAAAGTAACCTTGGTAATTACACATAAAATAAGTGTAAAAAAAGCCCTAGGGGTATAAGTATGGTGAATCGGCCCCGGAAAGATATTTGAATGATACTTAGAGGATATGTAGGTACTAATAAAATACTAAGATCCTGAAAGTTTCAGATGTCTAACTAAATCCGTTTCCAAGAAAATAAATATTATGTAAAAAATAGAAAAATTTTTTTTTCTCAGGATTGGCTTGACCGATTAGTCTAAAAATTTAGTATGTTTTGGGAGCTCATAATAGCTTTCAAAAAAAATAATTAACAGTTTTATAGCTTCATAAGATCCTTGAAAAAAAAATTGTTTTTTTCCAAATTGTTTTTTCAAACTATGATACAATTTTGGCACAATTATGAGAATATTTTTTTTCAAAGCCTTATGTACTCCCCTATAACACATAATTTTTTCAGATTTTTAAAAAAGGTACGCCATCGTTAAAAAAAATAACAACCATTGTTCAGCTCAATTAATGCATCTATTCAAAAAGTTTAGGCTATACTTTTTTAATTTAATGCATATTCAGATAGTTTGTAGCTATCAGAAATAGTATTTTGTATTTAAAACAATGACAAAAATTTTTTCATCAACGTAAAAATTTTAAATAGTTAAAAATAGTTAATTATTTATTCATTTTAATAAATATTTCTAAAAACAACTTTTTGTTTCACAGCTTGATGATCAGAGCATTTTTTGATTATTTTTTCGTTGGCACTATGAATTTTTCCAAAAACGATTCATTTTTTTTGAAAAGATTCTCACAATCGTCGCTAGGTGGCGTCTTGCAAAAAGACGAATGATAAACAATAGATAATTACCGAGTTTGTGGTTTTTTTTTATACATCTCCAATCGACATTTTCCACAGACACCGTCACCAATAGAAAAATCATAATCAAAAACAAACGTATATGGGTCATTCCACCAAATAAAATTATTTTTACGGGGCGACCCTCGTCGATTTGGTTCAAACTTTGTAGAGTCGTTCTATATATTAAAAAAAAAATTCTCTGAAAATTTGAGCCTTTTATATGCAGCTGTTTCAAAGTTATGATTTTTTGAATTTTTTAAAAATTTTTGTTTTCAACTTTTTCATTAATTTTTTTAAAGGAAAAAATTTTTTTTTAAAAATGAGCACATAACAGTTTTTCGTAGGAAAAATTCTCAGCTTTCCAATAAAAATATCTATTTTTCATTTTATGTTACAAAAGACCTTTTAAAATTCGATTAAAGACGAAAAAACGATTTTTATGACTGTGCGGCGCTTGATACATCTAATTTGATATTTTTTTCTGAAAGCTGAGACTTTTTCTCACAAAATATGTGATTTTCACGATGTGCATATTTTTTGTTTGAACAAAATTAAATAAAATATAAACTCTCTATGATTAAAAAACGTTAATTCTTATTTTTTCTGAGGATGTTGATACATTTTTACCATATATATCCTAAGCTATCAACAATAAGTGAGATAGGGTGCACTGCTTGTGTTTCTTTCACCGTTTATGACTCAAAGTATTGTACGTTCAAAACATTTATTTTCTAAAAAAAGTCATCATTCCCTGATTAAATCAAACGATTCGAAACGATTTGTAATGTTAAATGCCCATAAAAAGGGTGATTCAAAAGTATTCAAAGTATTCAAAAGCCTTAAAAAGTATTTAAAATTTTTTTTTCAATCGTTTTAAGTCGTTTCTTTTAATAAGGGATGGTTATAACAGTGAAATCAACGCTGGAAAAATTTTGAATAGCCCGGATGTATTAACTTGCGGTGTGAGGATATGTTTTCGGGTATGTATCTGCAGTAAAGCTCTGAAAACAAAAATTATAAAACTATTTTTCATGATACCAGCATCAATGGTTCAAGTCTAGGAATTAGTAATTTGAACTTTGATTCTTGTGTTGTGTTCAATAGTGATTTCAGACTATTGATGTCATCTGCGTTAATGACAGTTCTGACTTTGTAATCAAGTTTTATAAAAATTTGTGTGCATAATAAATAGTATTTATGGTTTCTGTTTAACTATAAATTGCAAAGCATAAGTTAGGCGTACACTAATGGTTGATCGCACCATTGGGCTTAATATAACTTGATTCTAACTGGCTGCTGACACTGATAATAATTTTCAATGCAGGTAATCATGAAAAAAATAGTGTGTAAAACTAGATGAAACACGACTTCAGATTGCAGTTATTGTCAGCTTTTGCGTACGGCTCGGGCAGCCTACTTTACTTTCTTCTGACATCGTTTTGTTTCATCTCTTGCCACACAATCAACTATTACAGTTTGTTAAAACTATAAAATCAATGACTTGTATTTAAATAATTATTGATTTTGTTCAAACAAAAAATATGCACATCGTGAAAATCACATATTTTGTGAGAAAAAGTCTCAGCTTTCAGAAAAAAATATCAAATTAGATGTATCAAGCGCCGCACAGTCATAAAAATCGTTTTTTCGTCTTTAATCGAATTTTAAAAGGTCTTTTGTAACATAAAATGAAAAATAGATATTTTTATTGGAAAGCTGAGAATTTTTCCTACGAAAAACTGTTATGTGCTCATTTTTAAAAAAAAATTTTTTCCTTTAAAAAAATTAATGAAAAAGTTGAAAACAAAAATTTTTAAAAAATTCAAAAAATCATAACTTTGAAACAGCTGCATATAAAAGGCTCAAATTTTCAGAGAATTTTTTTTTTAATATATAGAACGACTCTACAAAGTTTGAACCAAATCGACGAGGGTCGCCCCGTAAAAATAATTTTATTTGGTGGAATGACCCATATTCATCAATGTATTTATTTGTACATAAACGCTTATAAGTACCAGGAACTTTTTTCAAAAACTTTGAGCAAATACAACATTTTTCATTGACTGTCTTAGAAGACATAATTTTTTTTATCATTAGGTGGCGTCTTGCAAAAAGACAAATGATAAACAATAGATAATTACCGAGTTTGTGGTTTCTACAGTTTAAAAAACATTTTATTTAATAAATAGTATTATTCAAATGATAAAAAAAATTTTGTCTTCTAAGACAAATTTTCGGGCTTTATGCATAAATAATTATTGAACCGGAAATGATAACTCAATTTTGTAAAAAATATCTCGAAATTTGGACGATTAGCTTTAATTTTCACTGTAATACTTGATTTTTTTAAACATCCTTTCTAACAATTTGATGATATCGAAAATTTTACAAAAAATAAAAAAAGCTTATTTTTGCAGCTTACCCTTCTAATAACTTCGGAATGATATGACATACCTCAATTCCTTGAAATATTCATGTTGTAGCTTTAAATTAGTACCTTATTTGATATAATAATCATAGTTTTTTTATTATTTATTAAATAATTTTGTGGGTGTTTGAAATTTTTTTTTAATTGTCATGGAAATGAATTTTCTGGCTTTATCTGTAAATAACTTTTGAACCGAATATGATTACTTAATTCTGTATAAAGTATCTTAAAATTCGCACGATTAGCTTTAATGTTCACTATATTACTTGTTTTTTTAAAGATCTTGTCTAACAATTTGATGATTTCGAAAATTTCACAAAAAATAGAAAAAGCTTATTTTTGCAGCTTACCCCTCCAATAACTTCGAAATTATATGGCATACCTCAATTCCTTGAAATTCATGTTGTAGCTTTAAATAAGTATCTTATTTGATATAATAATCATCGTTTTTTATTATTTATTAAATAATTTTAGGTTATGCCATATCATTTTGAAGTTATTAGAAATAACATACAAAATTGTTTACACTACCGTGACGTATTTTTAATTTAGCACTTCATTTTTTATGAAGTTCACCAAATTTTTGTATCTAAATGAGAAATCTACCTTTCCATTCCGGGTAAGGCCGGATGGCTCTTTTTTTTTTTTTTAGTATGAACTGACTTTGTTTTTCGATCGACTACGATTTTTGTGAGAAGTTTCGTTTATATCGAGTCAAGCCAATACTGGCAGTATATTTTGTTTGTAACCAATAATTTTTGTGACACCGATCAATTTATTTTGTTTTGTTCAATATACGACTGACTATTTTTTGTTAATTTTGATCAATTATTTAATTGTAATCTTCAGTGCCTGACCTTTCCCCGATCCGCCACCCTGAGCCGATTTGCTTTGATAATTGTTATTAGGTGATTATGAAATCACCTGGTGTCCAACTCTATATAATTTTGAGCAAGGTTGCCAAATAGTACGTGTTCTTGGACTTCACTCCGGTAGATCCCCGGTGGTGAAAAACTCGTCACAATATATGGGGCATTCCATACCAAATCAGCCACTTTTTGAGGTTACCTCCTCCGATATTTTTGAAAAATTTATATGTTCTAGAGGCTGATAAAAAACGCTCTCATGAATTTTTTAGAATTTTTTTGACTACTCGTTTTTTTTTTTTAAATATTCGTTTTTGAATGTTCTTTCAAGAAAAAAATACGTTTTTCTTCTCAATCAATTCCTTCATGGTTAATTTTAAGTTTTAAGCAAAAAAAAACATTTTTTCGAAATGTATGCCCCCTTCGATTTTTTTGAAAAAATTCTTAAAAAAACTTGGATGAATTTGGAAAATTTTGAGACCAATCCAATCGTGGGCAAACCATTCGTTCTATTTTTTTTCTTAATTCGAAAAAATTTTTTTTCCCTAAATATTATTTTTCGACTTAATTTGACCAAAAACATTCTCAGATCAGTCCATTTAGCTGCTATGATTTTTTTTAAATACTGTGCCGTTCGGAGTATACTATTTTTTGAAATTTTTCTACTCATTCAGAAAATGAATTTTAAAAATCAACTGAGAACTACTTATGAGTTATCTTTACAACCTGGAAGAGGTGGCACCTCGAGTCAAAAAACAAATTCGGATTTAAGTCTTAAAGTTTTCAACGAAGTTGTTGACGATTAGTTTAGAAATTTAAGATTGACAACAGTATAGAAAGTTATCCTAGTTTCGGCCTCAAAGTACTAGTTACAACCCATTTTACCACTTTGAGGACTTAACTGGAATCACATTACCTGGATCAGAGCCTCAAAATACTCAAAACTTACAGAAGTAATTTAATCCACATTTGAACTTTAAAAGTCTCATTTGACATATTTTCTCCCCTCCCATTTTCTATCTAAAATTTATCAAAGTCTGAAGGATAACTTTTCATTCGTTGATGATTGTAAGGTCTAAGTCATAATTTAAAATCGATAATTTATCCGCATTTAGACCTCATAGTTCTCATTGAGGATTTTTAGTATTAACGTAGAATTACTTCTGGGCAGCAAATAAAACATCAAAGGAATTGAGACTTTTGAGGACTAAACTAGAATTTGTGTTTTGACAATTCACAAATTGTTTAAGCTTAAAAAAAAATAAACATGGTTTATTACTTTGGGGTTTAAATGCGGATCAATTTTATATACTATCCTTTCCTGGGGTTTTATTTTCCTTATTGGCTATCGTCCTAATAAGGCCACGTGTCACCTCTCCTAGGTAGTATAGATAACTCATAAGTAGTTCTCAGTTGATTTTTAAAATTCATTTTCTGAATGAGTAGAAAAATTTCAAAAAATAGTATACTCCGAACGGCACAGTATTTAAAAAAAATCATAGCAGCTAAATGGACTGATCTGAGAATGTTTTTGGTCAAATTAAGTCGAAAAATAATATTTAGGGAAAAAAAATTTTTTCGAATTAAGAAAAAAAATAGAACAAATTGTTTGCCCACGATTGGATTGGTCTCAAAATTTTCTAAATTCATCCAAGTTTTTTTAAGAATTTTTTCAAAAAAATTGAAGGGGGCATACATTTCGAAAAAATGTTTTTTTTGCTTAAAACTTAAAATTAACCATGAAGGAATTGATTGAGAAGAAAAATGTATTTTTTTCTTGAAAGAACATTCAAAAACGAATATATATAAAAAAAAAAGGCCATTCGGCAGCCGAAATGGAAGGTAGATTTTCCAATTAATCTATATAAAAAGTTTCATACATACATATCTTGTGATACATGTTAGTGTATAGTCATGATATGAAATTAGGCTCGTTTTCTAAGAGTGAGAATAAAATAAGACAACGACTATTTTCGATAGAGAACTTCAGATAGTTGATTTGACAAAACATTATATAGGTAATGTACTAAACTAACCTTCACGTAAACAAAGTATAGTAATTTTAATTAGTATGAGATCATAATTGTAATTACTATTACGATAGCAAGATCAGTTATAATTATAGGACGTACAGGTACGATCGAAACAGCATAAATAATAAAAAAAATACTTTTAAAATATAAAATAGCAGTGAAATTTACAGGTTATTTTCTTCACACTATAATACAACTGACAAAATTGTATTATAATGGGAAATGCACAAGTTATGTGCAATGAAAACCATATTTTCTACATTTTTCGATTCCATTAAAATTTTTAAGGCTATCAAATTATTGGAAGAAATGGTCAAAACATTAAGTTTAAGGTCTTTAATTAAAGCTTATTAGACAAGCTTTCAAATAATTTTTACTGGAATTGTCTATCAGTTTTAGTTTTAATGTTATATGAACTTCAACAGTGAATAAAAACTGATTTTTTCGAAAACTCGTGGAAATTTCAAACAGCCATAACTTCACAACTATTCGAACGATTCAGCCCATCTTTGAACTTAATCAAGATAATCGTCTATAGAATAAGTGTGAAAAATTTCATTAAGATCCGATAAGAACTGTGGGTGCTATCGTAATGACAAGACCAGTTATAATCATACGTCGTAGAGGTACATTTGATACATCATAAGTAATAAAAGAAATACTTTTAAAATATAAAATAGCTGTGAAATTTACAGGTTATTTTGTGCACAATAAAATACAACTGACGAAATTTGATTATAATGGGAAATGCATAAATGATGTTGAATGAAAACCATATTTTCAACATTTTTTGATTCCATTAAAATTTTCAAGGCTCTCAAATTATTTGAAGAAATGGTCAAAACATCAAGTTTAAGGTCATAAATTAAAGCTTATTAGACAAGCTTTCAAATACTTTTTACGGAAATTATCTATGAGTTTTAGTTTTAAAGTTATATGAACTTGAAAGTGGATAAAATTTTTTTTTTTTTGAAAAATCGTGGGAATTTGAAACAGCCATATCTTCTAAACTAATCGAACGATTTAGCCCATCTTCGAACTTAACCGTGGTAATCACCCATAGAATAAGTGTAAAAAATTTCATTAGAATCCGATAAGGATTCTAGGCGCAATCGTGTTCTCAAAACTTGGTTCTATTACACATATATATATATATATATATATATATATATATATATATATATATATATATATATATATATATATATACATACATATATAAATTTTTCAACGAATGGTATTTTCGAACTCTACTCAACTAATTATGATAGGTTGTGACAAAATTCCTTGAAAAATCGACCATGAGGACAAATACAATACCTAGAGTTTTAAAAAAATCTACCTAAAAAAACGATCCGATTGGTGTATTTTTAGCGAAGTCATAACCGTTTGAAAAAAAACCTCGTATTTTTAAAAAAATCGGTATCTCGGAAACGAGTAGTCAAAAAAATTCTAAAAAATTCATGAGCGTTTTTTATCAGCCTCTAGAACATATAAAATTTTCAAAAATATCGGAGGAGGTGACCTCAAAAAGTGGCTGATTTGGTATGGAATGCCCCATATACATTCGATACAACGCGCCTTGTCATCACGATAGCGCCCGCAATTCTTAACTGATCTTAATGAAATTTTATATACTTATTTATTGGACGATTACCTTGATCAAGTTCGAAGATGACCCAAATCGGTTGATTATATTGGAAGGTGTGGGTGTTTGAAATTTTTTTTGATTTTCATAAAAATAAATTTTCTGGCTTTATCCTTAATTAACTTTTGAACCGAAAATGATAACTTAAATCTGTGACAAGTATCTTAAAATTTGGACGATAAGCTTTAATTTTCACTGTGAGAATTGATTTTGTTAAACATCGTTTCTAACAATTTGATGATATCGAAAATTTCACAAAAAATGAAAAAAGCTTATTTTTGCAGCTTAGTCTTCTAATATCTTCTAAATGATAAAGCATAACTCATTTCATTGAAATTCATGTTTGAGCTTACAAAATAAGTATTAATTACACTATTGTAACCAACTGAAAAAGGTTAGGATTCTCAATGAGATTTGATGATCATGCTTGAGGTGTTCGAGGCATTTAATAAAGAATATAAATGATAATTCTCTAGATTTAATCCACGAATTTTTTTAGTAACCACGTCCATTTTAATAACTATTATCCGTCTACATATTCATGACTGATGCTCGGAATCGAATGTCTGTTAATTTCGAACTTTTGTATCTTCAAAAAAAATTATTTTACTTCCGTATTTTTTAATAATCACAGAGAAATAGTTTCGAAAGAAAAATTCTTAAGTCTCGACAAATAAAAATACTTTTTTGATCGAGCTAATTATTGACGAAAATAGTGGTTGCTGTCAATCACGGTCCTGACACGCCAGACAAAATATCGTTATTGTGTTAGAATTGATGTATATTACTATTAACGAAGTACAGATTCAACAAAGTTCTTACAAAATCAAAAATTAATACTTTAACATTAAAAACTTCCATACCAATGTGTCAGAAAAATAATTTAATAACTTTTTGTAACAGTGCGTTTCGACTTGAAATGAAGCGCCAAAGCCTAGTTGAGCCTACGGCCATCTATTTGGATAATTTTATGTCAATTGAGACTCTCTAGTCACCCGGGGCCAGGTCAGAGGCCCCCTAGATCGAATTCTATTTAGACGATAGTGGGGTAGTTCCACCCCTATCCAAATTTGTTTTATAAAAGGGCCAGCAAGCACTTGCAGACTCACTAAGCACTTAGCTCTTAGCTCTTAGCTCTTGGCCTCTCAGCCTCTTAGCCTCTCAGGCCCTAACTACTTCCCAGGACTCATTACAGTCATTTCGAGTCTTGGACTAAATTGTGAGTGCCTCGCGCAATATATACGTTTGAATTTAACAAAGTAATTTCTAATTGTCTTATAAACTAAAGTCGAAAATTAGTCAAATTCAATTTACTATTAATATCTAAACTAATGATAAAACAAATTTTAACAAGTGAAAAATATATATATATTGTTAAGTCAAATTTATAAGTGGTGGTGATATTCCCCGGGAGTTTTGCGGAGTTCCAGTTACACTTTATACCAGAAGGACTGTTGGTGAGTTAACCAGATCCACTTCATTAATTAATCGCTGGTTTCTTTTGTCTCTCTCCAAGTGTGAGCATTTCGAGATTTTTGTTTTATATTTATTTGTTACCAGGGATATTGATTTTACCCGTTATTTATTGCAATAGAATCTTTAATAAATTAATATTATTCAGGGGAATTTATATTCTTATGTACGTGGGTAAACTATGGGTGAATAAAATCAAATTATATTATATAACCCGAAAAATTGTTCTTTTTCTTATCTCTCCGATCCCATAGAATAAAACTTATTTTCCAGCCGCGTGTTCGGTCTATGACAGAGTGAATCCCGCTTCCAGAGTGCATGCCAGGAACGTAAAATTCTATATTTTCAAAATATAACAAATTAATTAATAATAAGTTAATTCATCATTAATTAAATTTGGAAACAATATAAAATAAATTAAACTAAATCATTAATCTAATTAGAAACGAGGACAGTGAGTGGTTGACACGAGCCAGTCAAGGTCACCCGTTATATTTTTTTATTTGGTAAGGTCACAACATTCGAACCTGACGCTTATCTATAACCTGACGAATCATTAATTTTTATGGATCACACTTTTGTTCGCGGATGTGCTAGGATAAAAAAATATCATTTTCAGTATAAAAAAAAAAAAACAAGCGAAATGGTTGATATTTTAATGACCAACCAGTGAAAGAAAATTTCTTGATAGAAGTTTACACATTTGACATATCTATAAAATAGCTTTTTGCAAAGCATGCTTTTTTTGTCAACGATTATTTCATTGAGATTACTCTAATATTCGAGTTATAGTCTGTTTGATAGGGTGCACTATCTCAAGGATATAAAGGGTACGAACGCGAATACATGTTACACAAAACCAGCATCTTTTCCGGTAACAGATATATTTTAAAAAGCGCATTCCATCTAACACCGGAGGATTATACGAGCGAAATCGTTCCTACACAAACTACCACCAACCATATCTGTCCGTTTTACGGGCCAATTACGGACTTCCGATAATAGGACGATTGCCCAGAGATAGAGAATAGTGACTGATCTCTCTATATATTCTCAAGGTAATCTTATGTATATATAGATATATATGATATTATACCTCGTCTAACCATAAACCTAATAACATTTCCCAAACTTATAATCGTTTAAATTGATTCAAAATCTATACACGATTAATAATGTAATTATTTCTACAACACAAAATTTTAATGGAAAAATATAATAACAGATGGATAATTGTTTAGATGTGTGGCTCCACACATTTTTCAAAGCTCTAAATGCTTACACCTTAAAGATCTATAATTAAGCTTTTTCCACGTGCTCAGCTACACGGTGGATTAAATTTCTGTATGTGTTTTTGTCTTTAACACTAGATATCTATCCGGACCTTGCAATTGAAGTGTACAAAATTCATAAAAATAGCATAAAATCATGCAAATTTTCCAAAATAAATTTTTTCTAATAAATATAAGTAATTTTATATAATACCGTAAGAAGGACGGTGGCGATAGAAAGGTCTAACTAAGAGTTACAAAGAATTTTTAACCCGTCAGCACTCCCGTGATTTTTAGTGTCTCACTTGCACTACAGCGACATCCTATAAGTTGAATAGTGTCCTGTGAGCAAAATGCTCATAACGGGAGTGCTGAAGGGTTAAACTTTTGTAACAGTGAAAATTGGCATATTTGTGTTATTTCAATGCTTTAACGGTGTACAACACTGTTTATTATAAACAGCTCACCTAACATTTTGTTGCAAGTAGTTTGGACGGTATCTGCCTGCCTTTGCTAGTATAGTGTCTGACTGAAGCTTACAACACTGTTTTACGCCAGTGCGTATAAGTAGGAGATGTAGTTTAAGGCAAAAGTGCGTTAAGGAGGTTCGATACCGATTTTCGAAATAATACCGAAATTCTGAAATTTTTTTTATCGAAAGAATTATAAAAAAAAGGATCACAGTTAAAATTTCAAGTCGATTCACTAAACCGTTTTCGAGAAATAAATTTTCAAAATTCGTTCTTATACACGGGCGTAAATGGGAATCATTTTTCAAAGTGCTGAAGTTTTTGCTACAATAATACCATCGCTATAAATTATTCAGTATCAAATAATTAAACATTTCTGAACACATGAATAATTTTTTTAAGTTTAATCATGGGTTTTTTATTAAAATATTAATGGAATAAGAGGCGAATTTTAGTTAATGACGTCACATGTGTCGTGAAGCTAAGAAATGACGGCAATAGCGTAAAATGATACAACCGCGGGGAATTTGAATAACTAATAAGCTTGTAGCACCAGTATCATTTTAACTGTGTTTAACCTCTAATACGTCTAGCGTGTGAACTTCTTTTTTCCGTTTTGTTTTCCCTTTCCTAATAGTTTTAAACATTTATTATATACAGTTTCTGATACTAATTTACGTTCCCAATATTTCCTCTATTTAATATTACTTTTCTCCGTTATTAATAAAAACTAAAATCAGCTGACATTCTTTTCTGTTTACCCACTCCAGCTAGTAGTAAACCTTGTGACCAACAATAGTACACAAAGAAATTACTAAACAGTAGCGCGCTGTTGCCGTACTTCCGCGTATATTTTTTAATCACTTATTTCATTAAAAAAAAATTATTTTATTAAAAAAAAATTTTTTTTATGATTCAATGAAATTATAGTGAAAATTTATTGTATTAATTCCTACAAGTAAGTCAATTCATAATATATTCTATTAATATAATTTTGGTGTGTAGGAGTCGTAATCTTGAAAAAATACAATAGAAAATCCATGAGATCCCCTAGAAAAATAATCGGTATCAAACCTTCTTAACACAGCCTTACTGACGAGTCCGTTAACGTACTTAGCACGAAACTACTAACATTATGGCAAATAGGCATGTACCTTAAGTTTTTGGGGTTGACTTAAAAGTCAATACGTAGAATGAAAAGAAAAATATGTCAAATAGTGCAGTGTAGCACGGTACTGAAAAATAATTAACTTAACAGCTAAATCAAGCATAATTGATACCTTTGGTATACAGTTATAACTTACTGTGGCTTACAAAACACCTAATAAAGCACATGTATCTTCAATCCACCGACAAATGCGAGAGAATGAAATTGGTTTCATGGCAATTTGTCTATATTTGGATTTTTTCTTGATATAAACAGGTGAAGCCATGGTTCTACACAATTACGAACAGATGATTTTAATAAAAAATTTTAACATTTTTTTTTATAAAATATAGTCATTTAATTATTTATACGAATAAATGTTTCAAAAAATGATCTATTGTGTTTACATTTTATCGAGAAGAAAAGGCTAAAATAAAACACTATTTTAAAGGAAAAAAGAATTGGAAAATCCAAAACCGCACAACTCAAAAGCTCATGTTATACTTTGTGTAATTAATTCACTCGTATATAAATGATCGAAACGTGAATGGTTTTCGAAATTATAATAATATTTTATCTGTTCAGTTACTAACATGATCTATTTCTTAACAGTACGATAATGGCAATTCTTCTTTATTTAAACGAATAAAAAAGTTTCTAATAATGAATAAAAAAATCTAGGTGTCGGTTGACCCTGCGGGCCAGCCCTAAAACTTCCCGCTGTTTTTGAGCTCAAGGAGCTTGAAAACATCACTGTGAATATATTTTTGAGCTCTTCGAGCTCGAAAATGCTATTACATGGAATCACTTTTTTATGAGCTTTTCAAGATCTAACAATCCGGAAAAACGTTTTATAAAATTTTTCAAAATTTTAGTACTAACATTTTATAAAATTTTATGAAATTTTATACTGAAAATGGCCTGGTAAAATTTTATAAAATTTTACAAAGTTGTATAAAATTTAATAAAATTTTATACAAATATATAAAATTTTATAAAAATTTATAAAGTTTTATAAAATCGTTTTTTTTCCGGGATCGGTCACTCATCCAATTAATGGCCAACCTCAATGCTGCTTAACTTTTGTTAATGAAGAATCGTAGTTTGCTCTGCTCGTCTATTGGTCACTTGTAGCTTAGAAAATTCGTGGCTGTATTTATGATTACTCATGAATTCTTATCAGCCATATTTCATAGTATTAATTTATAATTATATATAAAAAATAGATTTGAATAATTCAACTATCGACTGTTTAATGGACATAAAATTTTAAAATTAATCAAATTTATTGATTTTTAATGATTTATATTTTTAGATTAATGGCGGCACCTTTGAACTTTTCCTTGAGTAACGACGATTTGATTTGAATTGCTAGTTGACGAAATAAAAGTTTAAAAACGTTAAATTCAAAATTATCACATTATGTAATATATATACAGGGTGATTCAGAATTACCTTCACAGCGGGAAAACTTGAATAGAGGAGACGATTCTAAGCATAAAGTTCCTTAGCCATTTTTCAAAATTCTCAATAGTTTTTGAGTTATTTAAAATCTAAATTGACCAATCAACGACATGCTTTGAGATTTAAAAAAAATTAAAAAGAATAATGAATAAGTTTGGCAACGCCGCAACAGTAAACTTCAAGTTATACACTATTTATTTAATTTAAAAAGTTCGATTTGTCACAGAAGAGAAACAAAACACACAATTACAACATAGAATATATTCGTATATTTTGTTTTATCTTTTCTCTTTTTATAGAAAGAATTATTAATGGAAAATAATGCTTTTATTGAAAATGAAGCTTTTGGAAATTCGAAAAAAAAAAAAAATTACAGATTTTTAATTATATGATGAGCAACCCAGATTAAAAAAAGAAATTTGAAAACTAATTGAATTGTGTTTTACCAGAATGAAAGCAATTTCAAATAGACAAATATATAGATATACACATCATTTTAAAATCTTTTATTTCGCTTGCTCTGTCTCGCTCAAGACTTTGCTAAGCGCTCATTGCACGTCATACTAATCATATTTGTAAAGATCTCGCGGATTGTCTTGTGAAACATGTTCCAAGTGATCTTTCTCGGCGATTAGCTATCTGACTATCTCGCTAATGGTCTTGCTGGTGATCTTTCTTAGAATTTTGCTGGTGATTTTGCTGACCATCTGGCTGATGGTCTCCTGGTGGTCTTGCTGACCATCTTGCTGGTGGTCTTGCTGGTGATCTTGCTGGTGGTCTTGCTGGTGGTCTTGCTGAAGGTCTTGCTGATGGTCTTGCTGGTGGTCTTGCTGATGGTCTTGCTGGTGGTCTTGCTGGTGGTCTCGCTGGTGATCTGTCTTGTGGTCCTGCTGGTGATCTGTCTGGTGGTCCTGCTGGTGGTCTTGCTGAAGGTCTTGCTGAAGGTCTTGCTGAAGGTTTCGCTGGTGATCTTGCTGATGGTCTTGCTGATGGTCTTGCTGGTGGTCTTGCTGGTGGTCTTGCTGAAGGTCTTGCTGATGGTCTTGCTGGTGGTCTTGCTGAAGGTCTTGCTGGTGGACTCGCTGGTGATCTGTCTTGTGGTCCTGCTGGTGATCTATCTGGTGGTCCTGCTGGTGGTCTTGCTGAAGGTCTTGCTGAAGGTTTCGCTGGTGATCTTGCTGATGGTCTTGCTGATGGTCTTGCTGGTGGTCTTGCTGATGGTCTTGCTGGTGGTCTTGCTGAAGGTCTTGCTGGTGGTCTTACGGGTGGTCTCGCTGGTGATCTTGCTGATGGTCTTGCTGGTGGTCTTGCTGGTGGTCTTGCTGATGGTCTTGCTGGTGGTCTCGCTGGTGATCTTTCTTGTGGTCCTGCTGGTGATCTATCTGGTGGTCCTGCTGGTGGTCTTGCTAACCATCTAGCAAGACCATCAGCAAGACCACCAGCAAGACCACCAGCGAGACCACCAGCAAGACCTTCAGCAAGACCACCAGCAAGACCATCAGCAAGACCTTCAGCAAGACCACCAGCAAGACCACCAGCAAGACCACCAGCAAGACCTTCAGCAAGACCACCAGCAAGACCATCAGCAAGACCACCAGCAAGACCATCAGCAAGACCTTCAGCAAGATCACCAGCGAGACCACCCGTAAGACCACCAGACAGATCACCAGCAGGACCACAAGACAGATCACCAGCGAGACCACCAGCAAGACCACCAGCAAGACCTTCAGCAGGACCACCAGATAGATCACCAGCAGGACCACAAGACAGATCACCAGCGAGTCCACCAGCAAGACCTTCAGCAAGACCACCAGCAAGACCATCAGCAAGACCTTCAGCAAGACCACCAGCAAGACCACCAGCAAGACCATCAGCAAGACCATCAGCAAGATCACCAGCGAAACCTTCAGCAAGACCATCAGCAAGACCTTCAGCAAGACCACCAGCAAGACCACCAGCAAGACCTTCAGCAAGACCACCAGCAAGACCATCAGCAAGACCTTCAGCAAGACCACCAGCAAGACCACCAGCAAGACCACCAGCAAGACCACCAGCAAGACCACCAGCAAGACCTTCAGCAAGACCACCAGCAAGACCATCAGCAAGACCACCAGCAAGACCATCAGCAAGACCTTCAGCAAGACCACCAGCAAGACCACCAGCAAGATCACCAGCAAGACCACCAGCAAGATGGTCAGCAAGACCACCAGGAGACCATCAGCCAGATGGTCAGCAAAATCACCAGCAAAATTCTAAGAAAGATCACCAGCAAGACCATTAGCGAGATAGTCAGATAGCTAATCGCCGAGAAAGATCACTTGGAACATGTTTCACAAGACAATCCGCGAGATCTTTACAAATATGATTAGTATGACGTGCAATGAGCGCTTAGCAAAGTCTTGAGCGAGACAGAGCAAGCGAAATAAAAGATTTTAAAATGATGTGTATATCTATATATTTGTCTATTTGAAATTGCTTTCATTCTGGTAAAACACAATTCAATTAGTTTTCAAATTTCTTTTTTTAATCTGGGTTGCTCATCATATAATTAAAAATCTGTAATTTTTTTTTTTTTTCGAATTTCCAAAAGCTTCATTTTCAATAAAAGCATTATTTTCCATTAATAATTCTTTCTATAAAAAGAGAAAAGATAAAACAAAATATACGAATATATTCTATGTTGTAATTGTGTGTTTTGTTTCTCTTCTGTGACAAATCGAACTTTTTAAATTAAATAAATAGTGTATAACTTGAAGTTTACTGTTGCGGCGTTGCCAAACTTATTCATTATTCTTTTTAATTTTTTTTAAATCTCAAAGCATGTCGTTGATTGGTCAATTTAGATTTTAAATAACTCAAAAACTATTGAGAATTTTGAAAAATGGCTAAGGAACTTTATGCTTAGAATCGTCTCCTCTATTCAAGTTTTCCCGCTGTGAAGGTAATTCTGAATCACCCTGTATATATATATATATATATATATATATATATATAAATATGTAAGAGAAAGGGGTGGTGGGGGTAGGCAAAACGAAGTACTTCTAAAATTTTATAAAAAAAAATTTTTTTTTTTAAATCTATTATAACCATCCCAAAATTACTTTTGTAAATACAATTGAGCATTATTTTGAATTTTTTTCGTTAAACTTTTTTAAGAATCGAGTACCGGTCGAAAAATGTTAAAGACTTTTGTATTATGATAAAAACTATTAAAAACTTTTTTATCTTCCTTTGCATCCAATAATTGTGTAAAATATAATTTTTCTTAATGTAAACAACTTACAAAAAATTTTAATAAAATCAAACTTTTTAATATTCAGAATTTTTTTTTTTTCTACATTTTTCTGGGGGTGCCCTGTATATATTTAGGTAATCAATTATATTTTTGATAATATAATTTTCATATTTGTTTATCACCATATTTTGCCCGCAAAAATGAAATTTTTGAAGTTTACTCCTTAAGAATCGATTTTCATATAAGGAGCCCGGTATGGATAAAAGGTGTCAAATCTACTGATGGAAATTTCCGTAACGCGTTTGATGCGCAGCTTAGTCTGCGCACCTTTCACTTTTCAGGCGTGAGAGTATAGGGTATCCTACGGGGCAGCGTACGAATGCATTGTATGTATACAATATACCTATATATATATAATATATATAGGTATATAATATATACTCTACGGCGTCTTTAAATGATAAATATATATATAGTACACGGAAAGAACGAGATTGGACTGGGTACAATGTCGGATTGTACTGAGTCCCATCTGGTGTGAAAAAAATTTACACATTGGACCTGCTACCATCTACATTGTAGTGGCTACAATGTACATTTAACTCAGTCCAATCTGAGATTGTACTCAGTTCCATCCAAGATGGGGCTGCGTAACATGGGACTGAGTCGAATCCCGCGTGGTGGTGGCTACGATCTTACATTGTAGTCAGTCCAATCTATAGGATGGTAACCAGTCCTATGTTACCGATGGGACCTATTTAAATCTAACATTTATTCAGTTACCATGCTACATTTAACTGACTACAATGTAGGATGGGACTCAGTACCATCTCACATTTATAAATTTAATGCCGTTAAAGGTTACTTTATTTGAATTTACATAGTTTTATTTTTCAGTGCAGTACAAGTGTTCATGTTCATTTGCATATTTTCATCTTTTTTAATTTATATGTGTTTATTATTAGAGTAAATTATTTTCAATTTTTATTCTTTTAATTTTTAAAAGGTAAGTTGCTAAAAGTATCGAATTTTCAACAATTTAATAACGTTTTACATTATCTCTAACACTTTGTCTTCAAACTAACCATTCTTTTTTTTTATTTATTTTGTATGACCCTTAAAATAATTAATGATACTGAAGTTAGCCGACGTCTAATAATTTTTGGATTTTTTTTTAAGCGAGAAATTATGAAAGAAAAAATATTACCAAAAATCGCACGTATAGTCTTTTAAATTTTCTACATGTGCATATTTTTAGTTTTTTTTTTTTTTATTCAAATTTAATTGTTCAAAAAAAATCAAAAAATTTTTAATTGTCTGCTAAATTCAGGATCGTAAATAATTAAGCATATTTTAAATATTAAAAAAGGTTATGCACAATAAAAGTTTAAAACTTTCTCAATTTTTATTTACTAAGTATAGTTTGAATTTTTATGAATTTAATATATTAATTTGATATATTAAATTCATAAAATATATATAATATATCAAATTAATATATTAAATTCATAAAAATTCATAAAATGTATTACCGTAAGAAGGACGGTGTGGCTCAATAAGTTATAGATCAAATTGAACGGAATATAGTATAGGGCCGGATAGCTCAACTGGTAGAGCACTCGGCGCGTTACCGAATTGGTCTGGGTTCGATTCCCGGTTCGGGCTATCTTTATTTTTCTCAATTTATCTATAAATTGTCTTATTGAGAGGTTTGCATGTTTAGGTTTCCACTATATAAAATGTACAAATTTTACAAAATGCTACCCTAATTTCATCTAAATATTTCTTCCCTTCTAATGAATTACTTTATAAAATTGAATAAAATTTTATATAATTTTATGAAATCGTATAAAACTTTATAAAATTTCATACAATTATATCAAATTTCATTTAATTATTACTTCCTTCACTAAGATCTTACTTTATAAAATTGTATAAGATTGTATAAAAATTTTCAAAATTTTATGGAATTGTATAGAAGTTTATGCAATTTTATAAAATCTTATAAAATTTCGTACAATTATATAAAATTTTATCTAATTATTACTTCCCTTTTAAGATCTTACCATATAAAATTTTCTAAAATTCTATGAAATTTGATGAAATTATATAAAATTATATAAAATTCTATAAAATTTCGCTGTACAGTCTTATAAAATTGTATAAAATTTTATATAATTTTATACAATTGTGTAAAGCTTTATAAAATTTTATTCTATTTTATACAATTTTTTAAAATGTCATAAAATTTTATAAAATTACATTTATCTATTACGTTTTTTATTCAGAGCTTACTTTATAGAAATTTTCTTGAATTTTATAAAATTTTATAAGATTTTATAAAATTGTATAATATACAAAAACATTTTTTCCCGGAAAGTAACGTTTTATGCTAGAGTTTAAAAGTTAATAATCAAAAATCATTAATGAAGAAGCGGCTTTTAAATTTTTATTATCGATTATGTTCTCTGAAATAAATGTGTTGAGGCAGAAATCAATGTCAGTGATCAAAATCAAGATTTGAATGAGTTTTGACTGGTCAGAGCAATAATATATGGAATATCCGAGAAAAACATTTGAGACTGGGTTTCTCAATTTTTTGCTGACAATATGTTTAAAAATAAGAAACAAGTTATATGACATTATCTGATGATCGGAAGAGACTATAAAGAGAAAGAGTTGGTATGCTTTCAGACACATTTTAGCACATTATATTTTGATTTATTCGGAAAAAATAACATTTTATGTTATTTTTCTAACTTTTTAGCGCCAATATCGTTTGAACTAATCAACCGATTTTGACGTTTGAGGTGGCAATCGGCGCGTTTTCTTGAATTCTAGAGCTGATTAAATTTTGAAATTGATCGGATGAGTCACTTCAAAGGTAATTGAAAAAAACCGTTTTTTATTATATCTTTCGACAATGATATCTCTCGAACAAATTAACCGATTGAGATGGTTGTGGTGGCATTCGACGCGGCTTATAAAGTTCTAGAGCTGGTTAGATTTTGAAATCGATCGTTCAAGTCATTTCTGAGAAATCAATAAAATACTAAAAAAAAAAAAAATTTTTTGTTCGTAATTCGCCAATATTTTCGAGTCTACATAATCAAATGATCTGAAATTTCCAGGAAAATTGATGGCCAACAAGCTCTTTCAATTGCCACCTTAACCATCCAAATCGATTCATTAGTGAAACAGTTACAAAGAGTTTACACACACACACACAGACACACACACACACACACACACACACACACACACACACACACACACACACACACACACACACACACACAGACACACACACACACACACACACACACACACACACACACATATATATACACTCGGACATCATTCTGAAAATAGTCAGAATAGCTTCCTAGGACCTCAGAACGTCGACATCTGATGAAAACTCGACTTTCGAAAATCGGGGTGAAAACAATAACTTCCCAATTATTCGAAAATCGTCGATTTTCTTAGCGGAAAGTTAAAAAAGGCGTGAAAAATCCAGAAGTTGGCGCCTCGTACGCTCATGTTACAATAAAATAAATTGAATTTTCTTTTTTCATCAAAATATTTTTTAATAAACATCTAAAAATTCAACATTTTCATTTTTTTAATTTAGTTAATTCACGACAGTTGGCAAGTCAATTAGTTACTTAGATCGACGCGCAGCTCTGGTGGCTTACTTTCGTTTGATAATATATTAAAAAAAAAACTTAGCTGCCGATAAAAAATTTTTTTTTATATAAAAGCAATTCGGCATCCAAAATGTAAGTTAATTCATCATTATTTCTTTATTTGGAAATTTTTAAATAAAATTGAAATATAAATTAATTTTTTTTTTACATTTTTGGTAATTTTGGAGTCGAGAACTGCCAAAGATAGGACAAAGGAATTTTTACATAACACAGAAATCAATCATGTAACTTTAAACTTCTTTTAGAATTCATAAAATTATACTAAAACATAAAGTAAAAAAAGAAAAATATAGCTTATTATCTCAGCTTTGAGATTCATTTTATATAAAGAAATAAGAAGTTTCCGTTCGAAAGAAATTAAAGAAAAAAACATAGAAGTATCATTTTTCATTAATTTGGAAATGTTAAATTACCGCTATTTTCCAAATACTAAACCGATCTCTGAAATTCTTAAACTTGATCAAGATAATTGCCTCAAGAATAAGTATACAAAATTCAATAATCCGTCAAAAACTTTCGAAGATATATTACTGACATTTTTACCATAACACAGGAATCAATCATGTTACTTTAAACCCTTATTAAAATTAGAAAAATTATAGTCAACAAAATATAAAAAAAAAGAAAAATATAGTTTATTCTATCGGCTATTAAGTTCTATTTACATAATAAAGATAGATATGTCCGTCAAAAAGTTATTCTCTAAAAATGCCAGAACCATAGTATTTTCTGTTACTTGTGAAATTTCAAGTATCCACCATTTCTAGTCTTGTTGACCGATTTTGCTCGTTTTCGAACTGAACCGTGATTATTGTTCGTAGAATAAGTCCACTGTTCGCAACAAGGCGCGGTATATTGCATATATATTAGAGTGTTCTTTTTTTTTCCTTAGCCTATATAAAAATTTGATTGCAGACGACAAAAAAATTCCCTGAAAATTTGAGCCCTCAATTTTATTTTTAAGAAGTCACGATCTATTTTTCAAGTTTTCCCATTTAAAAAGCATGAGAACAATATCACATTTTTAACTTTTTGCTATGAAAATCGAAAATTATCAAATTTTGGAAAGTTGTTGTTTTCATCCCGATTTTCGAAAATCGAGTTTTCATCATGTCGACGTTTTGAAGTCCTATATAGCTGATCTGACTATTTTCAATAGGATGTCCAAGTATAGGTATATGTGTGAGTGTTTGGACGCTTCATAACTTTTCAACTAATCAACCGATTTGAATGGTTTTTGCAGCGAAAGAGTTTGTTGGCCGTCGACTTTTCTGAAAATTTCAAATCGATCGATCAAATGGACTCTAAGATATAGAAAAAATACAAAAAAAAAAAACGATTTTTTTTCAGTTTCTTAAAATTCTTCAGAAATGGCTCGATCGATCGATTCCGAAATCTAATCAGCCCTACACTGAGAAAAAATTTCGCTTCGGACAATGAAATTAGTTTTGTTAAGTTCTGTTAAACTAATATTTATTTGGGACAACTAAATTTTATTACGTCAACATAATCTATTTTGTCATTTCTAACAAATGATTTAATAGACTCTATTTGGTTGACATCAATATTTCTCTCTCTAAGATAATAAAATCATTTGGTAAAGTTACGAAAATATTTATTGAATGGACAACTTAACTATTATATAGTGCCAACAAATCCAAATATTAAAGCAAAATACTATTATATTCACTCTAATAAATATTACTTAGACACAATAAAATATATTCATTTAGAATGAATATATACACTTGTTTGAGTTTAATAAATATATATTTAAACCTAATGATTATTGACTTAAAAAGTTATGGTGCTAGGCAGCAGCAGCGGGAGTTGTTCTATAACAGGATGTCTGCTACTCTGGTCGTCCTTTTTCAGGGCGCCACTGAAAGTATTACAGTCCTCCAGAACCGGATCTTAATGTTCAGGGTCGTTGTCAAATTCGATTTGTAAGAGGATAAGGAAGGATAATTTATAATTAATTAGTACTTGTTGGGAATTTAGGTATGGTAATCGTGAATGAAACAAATCAATTTATTAAACAACTGAATATTATATCTTTTATTAAAATACGCGCTCTAGGGTATGTCTTCACTCGTAAGAGATTTAGCTTAGACTAACTTATTCTTTTAATATTATTTAACACTGAGGTCCACCAACCTCTCCTCTTTTTGTATAACAAAGATCTCTAAGTTCAAAATATATACATATGAGTGCAAATGAAGAAAAACATATTGCCTTGCATTTACTTGGAATCTCTCATCGACCCAAGTACCTAAGGTCATAAAATTTGACCCATGCTAGCTTTCTTTTCCTTAAGTAAACATATACACATTTTGAACTCAACCCTAATATATATATACTACGACTTAAATGCGACACTGTTCGAAATATTATTTCGAACAGAATATTTACTAAAGAGAAATAAAATTAAATAAAGTATATATAAGAATAAAGATTGATTTTTGTACAGAGAATCCAACAGTACTTTATTTAAAATAATAATTTTAACCTTTTTATTTATTATCAATTGCCTCTGACAATTTAAAACCTTATTAACTAACTGAGTCAACTACCTTCGACTATATCACACACACACTCACACTACTGAGTCCCTTGGACTATTATCCACACGCGACTTCCTTAACCTAAGCCTCCACGCGGTCACCAAGACCGTCTACGTGGCTAAAACCTAAAACTATTTCCGTTTCCTAGATCACGCGGTCCTCTGGACCCTCTACGCGATTGAAACCTTATATTTAATTCACGCGGTTTTCTGAACCCTCTACGTGATTACAACCTTAACAATTTAAATTATCACTAACACTAATTTTAACTTTTAACCCATACATTCTTTTAACAATATTTTCCTTTTATTTTAATTTAATCAATATTAAAATCCTTCAATGTAATTTACCATTTTAAAACGACTCATCAATTAATATACGTAATTATTTACAACCGCTAACATTTCCTTTATCACAATCAATTAATAAATTTATTTAAGCCGATTTTACGCACTAATATTTTATTGTCCGTTCTAGAACACAATACTCAAAACTTGGCTATCAATTTTCCCGTTAACTTCACGGCACATTTACTATTAATTAATTAATTGATTTTATTTCTTTTAAGTATATTTAATTAATTAATTTATGATTGAAATTTCTCTAATATTGATGATTAGATTATTGACTAGACTGATAATGATTTTCTGGCACGCGATTCTCTTGAATGGCCTAGAAAATTCTACGATGCAGTAAATCTGGCCATGTTGCCTGGATTCTTCTAGAAGCTTCAAGAACACTAGATTCTTTAGCGTCTGGCTGACGAACTTATTTCCACGCTGACTAATTAATAATTGATAATTAATTTACCTAGTTCGGCCTAGACGCGGCGATCACGTTACGGACACCACGGACGATTTTGAATGACTATTAATTTATTAATTCTGGCCTAGGCCTAGTATTAAATTAATGACTATCTGACGGTTTTATTTATAGCTACGACTTGTATTCAGCTTTCGTCTTGGTCCTGCCCCGTTGTTATATTTCTGGGTTTTCAGTATTGGTCCAGGTCGTCTCGTGTTCATTTTCCTTGTTCCGTCTCGGTATTCTCGCAATTTATACTCTTGATTTGATTACTCCAATACTTGCTTATTCAGATTAATTAGTAATGAGATATTAAAGAATACCGGCCCCGTGTCTGGTATTCTGATAATAAGTTTCGAGAGTTATCGCTTGGATCCGCAATAAGAAGCCAAGTCTAGCTTGAATAGTTACCTGATGTTCGGGTAGTCGACAGTCCTACGTCTATATTGGGTTGCTCAGTCCTACTAGCTCTCTGTCGGTATTCGACTAATTATTGATACGATGCAATAAATGTTGTAAGATCTCAATATGTAAATTTCAAATGGAAGTTAAATGCACGCCTATTTATGTTTTTGGGCCTATTTAACAGGTGGTTGCACTTAAGGCCACTGAGGACATAACATGAGGAAACTTCCCTAATAGCACAGTATGGAGACTTCTAAAGTCTCCATGTAGCACAGTTTGCTTTGACAAAAGTTTACTAACAGAAGTATCCTTGAATTTTTCGTCAAATGTCCGTCAACTTCGGACTTTTCCGTTTTTGACGAAAACTTATATACAACCTGCTATACAATTTGACGTAAATTTACTACCCAAATTAGAATGCAAATTTAATTCAAAAGTTAACTAGAAAAAATTTATCGTCAATTTTCAGGCAAATTTTTACATCAATTTATTGTTGACTTGAAAAATTGGAAAGTATTTTACCGTCATGTAGACATTTTTATGTATAAATTCTCTTATCTTCAGCAATGGTAAGAACGAACATTACCGAGTTGTTTTTTTCGTAAATAGTTGCTTTTTAAATTGTAATGGGTGCACTTATTACATTAATTTTGATTGTGGTCTCAATACAATAAGTGTCCCACACATGTGCGAAACTTAAGGGGTTTTGCAAACCTGTCTAGCTGAACTCAGTGCCTCAGGACGAGGATAAGCCCCGTACTGGACCACACAGTATTAAAATTAGGAGAGAAGTCTTATACCTAAACTTGTCAGGAAGGTTGCGATAAATTAGTTTAATGTATCAAATTTAAATATAAAAACCGGTGACACGACCGATGATCCGAGGACAATTGATCCGCGACAATTAATCTGCGACAATTGATCCTTGCGACGATTGATCCGTCGATAAAATGCGTGTAACATGAAAAATTACACCTTTTTTTCACTAATTTGTGTGTGAGTATATTTTTTATGTTACACGCACACAAAATTAGTGAAAAAAGGGCGTAATTTTTCATGTTACACGCATTTTATCGACGGATCAATCGTCGCAAGGATCAATTGTCGCGGATCATATGTCTTTGGATCATTTGTTACGTAACCATAAAAACCATGGCATTTATTTAACGAAGCCGCTTTACAGTTAATAGATGAAAGATGAACAATAACCAAAATGACTGATGACACTGACTCGACTGAATTAACAAAACTGACTTGACTAATTTAATTAAATAACGATGTGACTCTACTGACTCTAATTTAATGAACGACTCCAATCATAAAATATTATTTTACAAAACAAATAGTTAACCCGACAATAACCAAAACGAGTTCACTTACTCCAACAATCTCCAACCTTAACCAGTCTTTTCTTCCACCGATCCTTTTCCTCCAAAACCGAAACCATAACCAGTCCTTCATTCCAAGTCCACCAAACCATTCCAATCCTTTCCAATCAACTAGGCCCAGTCTACAATAAAAATTATATAAATAACCGTTTAAATAAACTTAATTAACTTGAATTTGGAATAAGCTTCCACGAGCCGTGGGCTTATATGCTCTTGGCCCATTTTAATGATGACTAGCAGCACGTGTAGTAGTAGTAGTAGTAGATAGAAATTTGTGGAAACCAAGATGTTAGTGGTAGTCGTAGTAAGGCACGTCCGTCCACGGCGGTTGCTGCGAGCCAAGAGAGCAATAGCTCGTCGTCTCTGGCCCTCGTACCTCTCCACTCAGGTTGGCCAACCCCTAAAACCAAATGTCGGGACTCGACCATAGCGACCCCAGCGCTTCAGTGACTGTATTTTCTTCAATTATTGACAGTTGTTGAAGAAGGAGGGCGGATCTTTTGGCGCGAGTCGAAATTGAATTTTAAATGTAATGTGGAAGCATTCCACCCGTTACAAAATAGAGCACAAATTACCCGCAAATTTTTCTTTTCAACTTTTACTGTCAAATTGACGGCAAATTCGGGCAGCAAATTTCAGGTAATTTCAACATCAAATTACCGTCAATTTCAAGCTAAAGTGGCTATTGGGGCATCTGCATCTGTCATCGCGCTAAATATTATACGATTTTGATACCACTGGATAGAACTTGAGAAAATAAAAAAAAATTTTTTAGCAACCCACAAATAATATTTCTGTAGTATATATATCTATATATGTATGCGAAATCAGGAAACATTTGAAAAATACAAGTAAACTTTGAATGCGAAATAAATAAAAAAAATTCATCTTAGACATTACCATGGATTTATTTATATCATTGAAATCTGAAAAGTTCTTACATTCTATTGATCGTCATCTCCTGATATGATATCGATAATTTAACTACGGATTGTTTGAATTTTATATCAGAATTTCTATATAACTCAATGAAACTATAGTAAAAAATACATACTGAAGCACCGCTGGTGGTGCAAAAATGAATCATTGCTATAAAAAAATTCTATTGTTTTACTGAATCGTGGCATTTCTTACAACTTTTCATTCTCTGGCAGTGCCCGTTTTGCATGAAAAAATTTATAAAAGTGTCTAAATTGGGGGTGCTATAGTAGATGCTGGCCTAATTTCATTATTTAAATTAGTTCTCATAACTAAAATGAATAAAGTTTTATAATTTTGAGACAAACAATCAATCATCTTTCGAATAGAGAAAAAATTTTCTGAAAATTTATTATTTGAAAAAAGTTTTAAAAAATGAGAGCTAAAAAGAGGTAAAAACCACTATCTCTACGGTATAGATACACGGTAGGCTCGCGCCATGACACTTCACACATATACATGTGTTCGAACGTGTAATTGGCGCGAGACACTACCGTGCCTCCTGATATTTAGTTAAAACAACTCAATATATCATTGGCAATGGGTAATCAGATCATTTTGTTGTCACAACTAAAATTTAGTGGTCAGAAGAAAATTTTTTTCTCAGTGTAGAATTCAATAAAACGCGTCAATTGCCGCCTCAACCTTCTCAATCGATTTATTCGTTCAAGAGATGTCGATCGAGAAAAAATCGTAAAAAACGTTTTTTTTCTAAAATAACGGCATACCAAAGTATTTTCGAGCTCGAAGAGCACTCGGCGTGATACCGAATTGTTGGATTTGTTTACTGATTAACACATATAATTATTATTGTATGAACTAAAAAGTTATTGAATAATTTTTTTTTCCATTTACGCCCGAATAAAGATTTCATTGTATTATTTTCTAACTTCCCGCTACGAAAATCGATGATTTTCGAAAAATTCGGGAAGTTTTTGTTTTCACCCCGATTGGTGAAAATCGAAATTTCATCAGATGTCAACGTTTTGAGGTCCTACCCTTGTAAGAAAAAAATATTGATAACAGGGCCGGTCATGGCACAGTACTGGGCTACCGAGGCTCAGCTTTCCAAGGTTGGTCCGAGATCCGACCAACGTTCAAGTGACGAGCCTCGGTTTGCCAGTCTTGGGCCAAGATTCAGCCACTACTCAAGTAACAAGCCTTAGTTTGTCAGTCTTGGGACAAGGTTCAGCCACTACTCAAGTAACAAGCCTTGGTTTGTCAGTCTTGGGACAAGGTTCAGCCAATACACAAGTGACAAGCCTTGGTTTGCCAGTCTTGGGCCAAGGTCCAGCCAATACTCAAGTGACAAGCCTTGGTTTGCCAGTCTTGGGACAAATGGTACCTAACTACCTCTGGCTTCTGTGAATAGCGTAACAGCCTAGTGGATAAGATGCTTGCCTAGCAGCCATGAAGGACTAGGTTCAAGACCCAGAAAATGCAAACACAAATTAGTTTCATCGATCCACCTGATTTCTCTGTGTACAAATTTATTTCCATATGTTACCATCACGCACATGTCTACTAATATTTTTTGTTTTTAATTTATTTTTAATAAGCATAGGTGCTTATTTAGCAACAGTCTTGGCACAATACTGGCTCTTCATATTGGGCCAATCTATTATCTATAGTGGTTAGTTCTTACCAGTACACCATCCTAAACGGACGTGTATCTTGTATCTATATAGATTGTACTATACTTGTAATATACTTAACGTACTAACTACGAATAGTTATATCTTATTTATTAATAACCTGCCCGTCGTTATCATCAGGTTATGGGTCCAGATAACGCGGGTATCCCATTGTAAAAATCAAAACGGTTGTTAATTGAATAAAGAAGTTAATTAGAAGCACGTGGAAAATGCGCGGAAAGCATCGAGAAGTTTCGATATCGTGCAGTGGCGTGGAGTTCGTCATTGTGAGATACTAGGCGTAAGAGCTCGAACAATTTCGGCGGGAAAACCGTTGTGTGCTGTGACTAGCGTAAGAGTTGGTAGTGTCGATTTTGTGGTTGTTGAGTGAATAGTAAAATGGCTTTATCAATCAAAATAGATTCCCTCACCAGAGAGAATTACCGGTCGTGGAAAACACAGATTAAGGGTATTCTAATGAGTCATGAAACGTGGGAGTTTGTCATTGGTGAAAAAACCAAGCCCAGATCAAGAACAGAAGAAATCGCAGCGTGGGTCAATAAGGACAGAAAGGCGATGGCAGATCTTCTGATAGCGTTGGGGACAGACGAGGCAACAGCGTACGATGACTTGGAGACGTCGAAGGAAATCTGGGATAAAATCAAGGTGACGTATGAATCTGGGGGACCGGCGCGAAAAGCGTATCTTCTGAGAAAGCTGACTTTGTCCAAAATGACAGAGGGGGATGATGTAAGGAAACACATCACCGAGTTCATAGAGACAGTGAAAAGACTGCGAGAGGTCAAGATGGAGATAGCCAATGAGATGTTGGTGATCTTGTTATTACACAGCTTACCAGAAAGATACACAGTATTTAAGACATCGATAGAAACACAGAAGGAGTTACCATCACTGGACGAACTCAGGGTCAAAATTCCGGAATACCAGGAGGGACATGCAGAACAACATGTCAAACCAGCACAAGAAGCAATGTATTCGAGGAATAATCAAAGGAGACAACGTGGTTAAAATGGCGGAAAGCCAAAGGCGTCGAGTTCTCGGGATGAGAATTTTTGGCGGGAAGTCGAATGTTTCAAGTGTCATAAGAGAGGGCACATCGCAAAGAACTGCCCAGAAAGAAACAGAAGAGAAAACAGTAGTGCGAGAAATGTAAATGAGTCATCGTTAAGTACCAGTGAACAAGCTATGTACAGTAGTAGTGGTAATGCGTGTTGGTGTATAGACAGTGGTGCGATCAGTCATTTGTGTAACAGTAGAAATAAGTTTAGTGAGTTTAAGCCTAAACATGCAGAGTTGAGCCTGGCAACGGACAAAAACACTAAAATATTGGAAACGGGAAACGTTTTGGTGAAAGTGTCGACGGGTAAAAGACAATGGGACATCGGGTTTAAGAACGTATCATGCGTACCAGATTTGAGAACAAATGGATTTTTGGTGGCACGGGCCACAGACTTTGGACATACAGTGACCTTCAGGAAAACTGAAGCGGTAGTGGTAAATGAAAACAATGATGTGATTATGCGCGCGCGAGGTGGAACGAGGTGGAAAACCAGACTGGGGAAAGGATAACGGCGTTACAATCAGACAACGAAATGGAGTATTGTAACGGGGAATTCAACGAATACTTACGGAAAAATGGAATCCGGAGAAGATTGACAGCACCTCACACCCCCCAACAGAACGGCATTGCAGAGAGAAAAAACAGACCACTGATAGAAATGGTACGATGTATGATGCGGCAGGCAGAGGCATCCCCTTACCTGTGAGCTGAGGCGTTAAGCAACGCAAACTATACCAGAAATAGATGTCCGAACAGTGCGTTAAACGGAAAAATACCGAATTGTGTGTGGTGGGCGAAACCCCTCACAGTGAAGCACATGCAAGTGTTTAGAACAAAGGCTTTCGTCTTGGATAAGACGCAAAAGCGCGGGAAACTAGACCCCAAGTCAGTACCAGGGGTATTTATAGGATATGCACTTGCCTCGAAGGCATATCGTGTCTATTTTCTGCGAGATAGATCAGTAAAAATTACACGGGATGTGAAGTTTGTCGATCAGATTGGTTTCAATGGCGAATATAAAGAGATATTTGAAAACGAGAAAAACACCGAGGTAATACAAGAGCAGTGCGAAGAGCAGTGTGATGAGCAGTGTGAAGAACTCAAGATGCCGAGCGAAGAGCCGGAGAAGCCCGATCCAGAAACAAGAAAAAATCTGGGCGTCGGTTGACCATGCGGGCCAGCCCCAAGACTTCCCGCTGTTTTCAAGCTCAAGGAGCTTGAAAACATTACTGTGAATATATTTTCGAGCTCGAAAATGCTATTACTTGGGATTATTTTTTATGAGCTTTTCAAGATCTACCAAGTTACGTATTTTGCTAAAGTTTGACAAGTTCAGAATCGAAAATTATTAATGAAGAAGCGGTTTTCAAATTTTAATTCTCGATTATGTTCATTGAAATAGATGTATCGAGGCAGAAATCAATTTCAGTGATCAAAATCAAGATTTGAGTGAGTTTTGACTTAGGTCAGAGCAATAATATATGAAATGTCCGAGAAACATATTAAAAACTGGGTTTTCTCAATATTTTGCTGATAATATGATTTAAACTGAAGAACAAGTTAGATGACATTATCTGATGATCGAAAGAGACTATAAAGAAGAATAGTTGGTATGATTTCAGACACATTCAGTACATAACATTTTAATTTATCCGGAAAAAATAACGTTTTATGTTATTTTTTTAACTTTTCAGCGCCGATATCTTTTGAACTAATGAACCGATTTTGACATTTGAGGAGACAATCGGCGCGTTTTCTCGAATTCTAGATCTGATATAATTTTGAAATTGATCCATTTTGCCGTTTTGAAGATATTTGGAAAAGCCCGTTTTTTACCATTTCTTTCTTCAACGATATCTCTCGAACAAATTAACCGATTGAGATGGTTAAGGCAGCGATCGACGCGTTTTATTTAGTTCTAAAGCTAATTAGATTTTGAAGTTGATCGTTCAAATCGTTTCTAAGGAATCAAAAAAAACTAAAAAAAAAATCTGAGCATCGGTTGGCCCTGCAGGCCAGCCCCCAAACTTCCCGCTGTTTTCGAACTCTAAGAGCTCGAAAACATTAGTATAAATACATTTTCGAGCTCGAAAATACCTTTGTTTCTGTTTTCTTATGAGCTTTTCATGCTCAAATGGGTTGCGTTTAAAGTTAAAGTTTAAAAATTTAGAATCCAAAATTATGAATGAATGAGCGATTTTTATATATTTATTTACAATTCTGTTCAATAATTAGCTCAAAAATAAGTATTTACGTGAATGTTGTGTCTACATCGTGTAAGTATATCGTGATACCAGCGAACATGACGATTTTTGAGCAGTCACTTTCAATGACTTATAAAGAAAAACATATTAGTTTTGTGTAATTATGTTTAGTAATTATGATGTTTTTCAATGGAAAAAGCAGATATACATCTTACATATATTATTCCGTCAACAATATCTCTCGAACGGATTATCCGATTGGGACGGTTAAGGTGGCAATAGAATGCTTACATCGAGCTCTAGAGCTAAGTAGATTTTGGAATTGATCGATCCAACAGTTTTCACAATATCAAAAAAAAAAAAAAAATTTTTTTTTTTCGTATTTCTTAAATATCTCAGAGTTTATTGGACTATATGGTCTAAATTTTTTTTGAAAATCTAAGTTCAGATGATATCTTTCGAATGCCGCAAGAACCATCTAAATCGGTTCATTCATCAAAAAGATATGAGAGGTTTACATCCACACACACACACACACACACACACACACACACACACACACACACACACACACACACACACACACACACACACACACACACACACACACACACACACACACACACACACACACACACACACACACATACACACACACACACACATATATATATACACTCGGACATCATTCTGAAAATAGTCAGAATAGCTTCCTAGGACCTCAAAACGTCGACATCTGATGAGATTTCGATTTTCGCGAATCGGGGTGTAAACAATAACTTCCCAATTTCTCGAAAATCATCGATTTTCTTAGCGGGAAGTTAAAAATAGACAGAGACAATTTTGTATACAAAATTGTCTCTGTCTATTGTTTTTTCTAAATTCAATAGAAACGAAGTTACAGAGGGCCGAATAGAAGGCCCGAGTAAGATAAAATATATACAAACATAGTTACTGCGTATTTAAACGGTGAATTGCGCGAAAGTGTATTCATGGAAGTGCCCGAGCGTATGCATGAGATTATCGAAAAGATAAGTGCGGGTGAGCCCATCGGTTTCGGCGGGAAGATAATACGCGGCGAGAAAATAATAGAAACCGTAAAGCGCTGGAGAGAGGGCTTGAAAGCAGGGAGTGACAGTGTATGTGCTCTGAAAAAGTCGTTGTATGGGTTGCGCCAAGCCGGGGTCGAGTGGCATCGAAAATTAGTAGATAGACTAAATGTATTAGGATTTAATGCAGTTCCACAAGACAAATGTCTGTTTGTGAACCGGAAAGGTGACAGTATGACGTATATAGCAATATACGTAGATGATATCTTATTAGCTAGTGACGACGAGGCCTGGATAGGTGAAATAAAGAAAGCGTTGTCAAAGTCATTCGAGACTAAAGATCTCGAACTAGTTCAAAGTTCTATAGGTATCGAGTTTGAGCGGGACGAAAAGTCACGTGTGTTCTTGAGACAGAGACAAAATACTAGGGCCGTACTTAAACGTTTTGGGATGGATGAGTGTAACCCGATAGACACACCCATTGAGGCTAAAAGTAATTTAGTAAAAACAGAACGTGTGAATGAGTCAGAAATGAACAAGTATCCGTACCAGAGTTTAATCGGAGGGTTGTTGTATCTTTCGATAACTACTAGGTCAGATATAATGTACGCGGTTAATTATTTAAGTGAATTCAATACCAATTACAATGTATAGCATTGGAAAGCCACAAAATGGGTTTTGAGGTGTTTGAAGGGTACGATAGATTACGGGTTGAGATTTGAGCAAACCGGGCTCAATTTATCTATAAATTGTCTTATTGAGAGGTTTGCATGTTTAGGTTTCCACAATATAAAATGGTGTATTACCGTAAGAAGGACGGTGTGGCTCAATAAGTTATAGATCAAATTGAACGGAATATAGTATAGGGCCGGATAGCTCAACTGGTAGAGCACTCGGCGCGTTACCGAATTGGTCTGGGTTCGATTCCCAGTTCGGGCTATCTATATTTTTCTCAATTTATCTATAAATTGTCTTATTGAGAGGTTTGCATGTTTGGGTTTCCACTATATAAAATGGTGTATTACCGTAAGGAGGACGGTGTGGCTCAATAAGTTATAGATCAAATTGAACGGAATATAGTATAGGGCCGGATAGCTCAACTGGTAGAGCACTCGGCGCGTTACCGAATTGGTCTGGGTTCGATTCCCAGTTCGGGCTATCTATATTTTTCTCAATTTATCTATAAATTGTCTTATTGAGAGGTTTGCATGTTTAGGTTTCCACTATATAAAATAGCTCTATTTGCTGTTGTAGATGCTAACTGGGGAGGGGACTCAACGGATCGCAAGTCGTGTACGGGGTATGGATTCATTCTGGCGGGATCTGTAATTAATTGGGAAGCGCGTAAACAAAAAACGGTGGCGCTCTCAAGTACAGAGGCAGAGTATATGGCGGTAGCGGAGGCTACTAAAGAGGCCCTATATTTGAAAGGCCTGTTAGTTAATTTGGGTGTACAGGAAGAATCAGAAACTGTCACGATACTGAATGATAATCAGAGTACAATCAGTATGATCAAGAACGATGTATATCACCAGCGTACTAAACATATAGATGTAAGACATCATTTTGTAAGGAATGAGTATGCGTGTGGTGTGATTGATGTATAATATCTGTGTACAGAAAGAATGCCAACAGATATGTTTACAAAAAGTATGAGTAGTAACAAACACAGAAAATGTGTTAGCAATATAGGTATTGTTGATTAGTGTGTGTGAGCTTGGATTAGTGTGCACGCACTATGTACCTTAAGAGAGAGTGTTGAGGGGCAAAGTTCATAGCGCTAGTATGTTCCAGAAAGTTACCAGAATGTATTAGCTATACTAATGACCATTGCTCTATTATGTATAGTGGTTAGTTCTTACCAGTACACCATCCTAAACGGCGGACGTGTATCTTGTATCTATATAGAGTGTACTATACTTGTAATATACTCAACGTACTAACCACGAATACTTATATATTATTTATTAATAACCTGGCCGTCCTTATCATCAAATATAGCTAATGTTTGATCGTGCATGATCCATGTTTGACTATTAGGGTGGCGCAAAAAAACCGACTATTATTTTTTTTTTCGATCTCGCATGAAAATTTGTTAGTTGACAATGTTTTAAGAAGCCTCACCAAAAATCAGCTCAATAAAAAATTTGCAAGAGGTCACTCACGAATTTTGAAAATATCAAAAATGATAGAAATTCGACTTTTTTATTTCAAATTTTTTTCTTTCTCGTAGCAGCAATAGTTTATATTTGTGAAACCATGACCACGCTGAAAATTTAAGCCCAAAATTTAAATATTTAAACCTCGCTCGAGAATTTTGAATGTTTTCGAGTGCTGTCTTTTGGACGTTTTCGAGCGACCCTTAAATATTGATTATAAAGCTTCTTGATTTCTTCACCATCAATTTGCATGACAATGAATAGAAATATAACCCAAGAATCAGAATTAACAAGTTATTTACATACTTTTATATTTTTTAATTCGATTTGTAGGTTTTTTTGCTTATTCAAAACTTACCAAATTTTATTGTTTAAGACTGTCTTGTATATGTTTGGTTAGGCAAAAGTTATATTTGACTGAAATAACAATAATTGAGTTATAAGAAAATACAAAAGCTAATTCAAACTATTAGTTACATATTATCAGTTAATATTCAATATTATTATCTGGGTTCGATTCCCAGTTCAGGCTATCTATATTTTTCTCAATTTATCTACAAATTGTCTCATTGAGAAGTTCTGCATGTTTAGGATTCCACTATATTTAAATGGTGTATTACCGTTTCGGAAAAAAGACAGACAAGGCCGCATATAACCAGTCTACAACTCGCTGATCCAGACTTTTTGACTCCACGACCTATTGACATCATTCTGGGTGCAGCACCAGCTGCGCAAATAATCAACGCTAGAATAAAAAAGGGGCGCGATAATGACCCAATCGCCCAATTAACATCACTTGGCTGGATCATTTATGGTTCTGTGCACACCGCCACATCAAAATTGACCGCTTATGGTCATCATGTCACTGTTGATGATCAACTACAAGACTTGTTGAGCAAGTTTTGGTACCAAGAAGAGCCACAGACAGAATTCGCTACACACTATACTGAAGAAGAAGAAGAGTGTGAACAACACTTTGTCAATACACACTACAGACAGTCTGATGGTCGATGTGTCGTTCGCTTGCTGCTTAAATCTTCACCAAGTCAACTGGGTGATTCGCTACGAGCTGCACAATACGCTTTACTACGTCTTTGCAAACGATTGGAGAGTGATTTAGTCCACAAGAAGTTATACTTCGACTTCTTGAAGGAATATAAAGACTTGGGACACATGAGACGCTTAAAATTAAAGAATTTACCACCGAACAGCTACCTGTTGCCTCATCATGGGGTTCTAAAAGAACAGAGCACTACCACCAAGCTCAGAGTGGTATTTAATGGGTCCTGGAAAACAACATCTGGTGTATCAGTCAACGAGATATTCTAAGTAGGTCCCAAGATTCAAGTTGACATCAGTGACGTACTTATTCGCATCCGCTGCCATCGCTATCTATTCGCTACTGACGTAACTAAAATGTTTCGTCAGATTGCAGTTGACAAGGAAGATCATCATCTACAGTGCATACTCTGGTTTGTCAAATATGACATCCCAACAGTATTTGCACTCTCTACGGTTACGTATAGAACAACATCAGCTCCATATCTCGCTGGGAGAGCACTTTTACAACTCGCTGAAGATGAAGGAAATAAATTTTCAAAAGCAGTTGAACCGCTAACAAATACACGCTATGTTGACGACATCTATGGAGGCACAGACGAACTCGCTGAGGCAACCCGATGAAAAAAGTTTTTGTCTAATCATATATAATTATGCATAATTATCTATATATGATTGAATCCAAAAATTGGCCAAGTCTAATTATATATAATCAAAAATGTTTATACATGATCATATATGATTATATATAATCATGCATAAATGAATATAATCATTTTTAAAATCTCATTTAGAATATCTGTAAATTATTAATTAAGTAATTTAATTAGGATTTATTGTCTTCATCAATGTAAATGTCGGTTAAAATTAAATAATAAAAAAAAATTATTATCCGTTGGCTACTATTTTACTACGAGGTCACCCGTCCAATTAATGTCCCACGCCGATGCTGCTTAACTTTGGTTATCGATGGATTGTAGTCTAGTTCTCTAGTCT
Organism: Microplitis mediator; assembly: GCF_029852145.1. NCBI lineage: Eukaryota > Metazoa > Arthropoda > Insecta > Hymenoptera > Braconidae > Microplitis > Microplitis mediator. Next base: position 13,080,647 of record NC_079978.1, on the reverse strand, counting down.
GTTTTAAATTTATAATTAAGAAAAGTTTATGGCATAACTTAACTCAAATAATCAAATTTATACTTCATACTTTCAAATTACTGCCGAAACCTTTGAACATTTTTTAAGTATTGGGGATTTAAGTTTGATTGATACTTGACAGAATAAAAATTTAATAACTTTGATATTAAAAAATTGTCATATATTATATATATATATATATATATATATATATGTCGGAGATAAAATAATACTCGGGTTTTTCCTGAGACTTGGGAAAGTCCCAACTATATTGAGTTTGTTTTTAGACAATAAAATAGTCACTGCATTACCTGTGTGGCTTGCTGAAGGTGCATTGCGAGCTCAACAATGAGACAGAAGTAAGACAATGTTGAGATGATACACGTACTTGCACTGAGGGAATCTGACAGGCTTATTAACTCTAAGGTTTAGTAAATTGTAAAATGAATGGAAAAAAATAACTAAAATCATAATAAACGCTATCAAGAATGTTTGGGGTTACATTGGATCTCTGAATCGGATTATGTTGAGTAGTATTAAATCGAACATAAAAGAATTGAGCAAAAGAAAAATTAAGTTGAAAAAAAAAAAAAAAAAAAAAAAAAAGGAAATTGACACGCCAGTTAACAACCAAAATAATTTTTAGATGCACCCGAGGACGTGTGCTTGTCAGGATGGCCGTGTCGGAGATAAAATAATACTTGGGTTTTTCCTGAGACTTGGGAAAGTCCCAACTATATTGAGTTTGTTTTTAGACAATAAAAACTTCGTAAAAATATTTTACAATTTAATCCGCTTAAGATTTTGTTAGTTTTCATATTTACGTTTATGACGGTAGACTTAAGTCGAAGGAGCCTGTCTGGGCATCCAACGTAGACACGATCGAGAGATAGCAATATTTTCGGTATAATGAGTTTTTAAACATATGGAAGTAATTGTACGAGTTTGTAAAATTACCTGAGATATAGTTTTGGTCGAGTCGGGGACTCAAGAATATTGGGTACAGAGAGTTAGTTCTAATTGAGCAAAGGAACGGACAACATTGCTATCCGACTGATCGTGTATTCGTTTCGATTTTAATTTTACCGCCGTATACATTTTACAACAGTAACTAGAATATTTTCAATAGTTGTTATTCTATAGTAAACTTATCGCTTGTAATAATTAGTGTATTTAATATTGTGTAATATTTGATATTTTGTAATCTTTGATATTTTCTCGGATACTTTAATATTGTGTAGTTGTCCGATACTGATATTATTGCTTGTAATCTTATTGTTTAGTGTATACGATATTTGTGAGTAGTAATTACCTGTGTGTGTTCGTTAAATTGTTTAATAAATAAGATGAGTGGCAAAGATAACGGCGTAGACCCGAGTCTCATTAATACCTCAACTGGTAATTCGACATATATATATATATATATATATATTTGATGGAACTATATACATAATTATTGTATAGTGTTATACAGTAGAGTGAACAGCGTCTTTTTCTTGTGCTTTATTATTTACTATAACTTTAGTTTAACTTTATCTATTTTTGGTGTAAGAATAGCTTTTTGAAGAGTAATTTTTCGGGAATATTTGTAATTATTAACTGTTATCGGGTGTTAAGTAGCTCATTTATCATTTGTGATCGATTTTAATTAATATAATTTGGAGGTTGGACTTTGCTTGTGGCTTGTAAGGCACTCTCTGTTTTGTGCTGCCATCTGATTGACTTGTAGGAAAGGAGCTGTATTCATTATGACTTGTGTGTTGTGTCTCTCGGAAATAACAGACTCGGCGCACTGCATTAAAGCGAACTGCCATCTTCACCATAAGTTTCACGTGTCATGTGTCAAAGTAAGATACAACTTTGGAGCCGCAGTTGATGCTTTAAATGCGGTACATAAACAATGTCCAGCATGCTCAGAAACAAACTCGATGAATTTATTGACATCGATTGCTATTCACTTGCCCAAGCTAAGTAAACTGGATAAACTGGATAACCTTGAAATGTCAGCGAAAAAGTTACATACAAAGGTAGATGATATTATATCTAAGCAGGCTGTATTAGATGCTAAATTCAATATTTTGGAAAAAAGAGTGAGTGAGCTTGAAAATACGGGATTTACAGGTGGCTCAAAAAAGGATGCTGAGAAGGTCTCAAGGGCAGCTGATATCTTGCTTAACTGTAATTTTGAAAAAAGGGCCCTCGAAATTGAGGCACAGGCTCTTGCGGATGAAATTTCAATTTCTGGTCTGGAAGAAGTAAAAGATGAAAATCTTAAGGAAGTTGTGAATAATTTACTTGATGTCCTTGATATTTCTAGGGATGATTTTGGAGTCAAATATGTCAAAAGGATTGGTAAATCAGTTGAAGCTAGGACAAGGAGTGCTAGGCAAAATGGAGGGATGTTTTGATCAAGTTTGACTGTAAAGATGCTGTTGATGTAATGATCAGGAAGTGCAAAGATGTAGTTATTAAAAATAATGATTTACATGCCAAGGAAAATATCTCGCAGGACCATGTACGTCTTCATCGCCGTCATCAGCCTACTCTTTACAAATTTCGGTTGCAGATATTAAAAGACTATCCTAAGGTGCTTGCAAAAAATGTGTGGATTGCTGCAGCCTCCGTGTTCGTCAGAATCGATTCGGAGAAATCGCCGCTGAAATTATTGCCGTCTAATGGGATAGAGGTTCTAAAAAACTACATTCGCTCACGTCAATAACTATCATCAACTCCATCATCACCATTACTTGCTCAAGAACTAGTCAGTCGGTCAACCTCCTCCTCTCAAGTTCCTCTCAGTGTTTATCACGTCAATATTCGATCGTTAAACTGCAATTTCAATTTGTTTAAAGAATTCTTTAGGACGCACACTTTTGATGTTATTGCTGTAAGTGAAACTTGGTTAAATGCAAATATGTCAGATGCTCAATTTCATATGCCGTCGTTTACGTTGTACAGGAATGATCGGTGTCAAAGAAGTGGGGGAGGAGTTGCATTGTATATCAGAGATTCACTTTCGTCGAAATTTATTATTAGTTCAGACTATATTCCTGGTTACCCGGAGTATCTGCTTATTGAAGTTTGGCACTCGACAAGACAAAAAATCTTAGTGGGAGTAGTATATAACCCGCCTACTTCTTCATCATTAAATCTATTGGAGGCTGACATAGATGGTGTAATGTCACACTACAATCACGTTATTCTTCTCGGGGACTTCAACATCAACATGCAAGCTACTAACTCAAGATCAGACCTCCTTCTTGAATTCTATAGAAGTCTTGGTATGCATCTGGTCAACTTCGAAGCTACTCATCATTCAGCTAATAGTCACTCTTGGATTGATCATTGTTTGGTCAGCCATGAGGAATTAGTTATCTCTTCTAGACAGTCATCAGAACCGTTTTTAGCGGATCACGATCTCATCTCGATTATATATGATTACTCCGTTCCTGTGCGTCGTCATAAAAAGATCTGGTGTAGGAGTTGGAAGTATATTGATGACACTCGTCTTCGAAATATCTGCGACAATTTAGATATGTCGCACGTTGAGTATACCGAGTCAGTTGATAAAATGAATAACTTACTTCATCAACGCATTCGTCAAGTCATTGAAGCAGTAGCGCCTTTGAGAGAAGTTGATGTTTGTGAACAACCTGCACCATGGGTGACTCAAGATATTAAGATTCTTCAGCGTCGTCGGTCGAAACTCTATAGGATTTTCAAAAGGTCGGGATTTGCTTACAAGAAGTACTCTGGAATGCGTAAAGTTATTAAGCGTAGAATTACGGATGCAAAGAAAGAATATTTTGATAGTCGATTTCAAAATTGTAAGTGTGCGAAATCTTTGTAGAATGATTTTCGTAATATAGGTTTAGCTAAACGACATGACGTGTGTGCTGCTCCGGATCTTAATTTAGATGAATTAAATGATTATTTTGTAACTGCGGTAGGTCCGCCTTTGCAAAACATAGATTTTGATTATTTAAAAACTTGTGTAGTAAAACATAGCAATTCATTTGAATTTAAGGAACTGACTTCAACAAACGTGAGGCAGGCATGCATGAGGATTGCCTCTGGGTCGATGGGTCCAGATCACTTTGAGATTAAGACTTACAAAGTTTTGTTACCTTATTTTCTGTCACATATAACTAGCCTCTTTAACTTCTCGTTGTCTTCTGGTTCTTTTCTGCCTATGCAGATTATAGACCTATATCGTTACTTTGTACATTATCGAAAGCTTTAGAGCGATGTGTTCATGATCAGATTCTAGAATACTTGTTAATTAATGGTATCATTGATGAATTTCAAACGGCTTTCCGTGTGGAGCTCAATACGCAAGATGCCCTCTTAAAGTTTTGTGACGACATCAGATTAGGTATGGATGAGTCGAACATTACTGTTGTGGTATTCGCACGAGTGGACCAACCTCCGCCATTTTGTGCCTCAAAACATCATGGCGTCCACAAAAAACTCGTAGATTAGAGTTCACCGAGTGATGGATGAGGGTATGTGTTTATAATGGCGTATCTGAAATCTTGGTGAATATATTCCTAGTGGAGGTAGCCCTTATGGGTTGGGGAAGAACTTGCGCGCCCCACCACTAAACCTATGCAAGCGGTTCACCAGAGCTGAAGTCTGGTACCATGGGGGATCCATTCCAAGCCCCGCTTTGACCAGAAATGGGAGAAGTGTTTGGGTCCGAATGAGGTCGGACTCGTGGTGGTTGTTGGTGAGACACCCACATGCAATGCATGCCTAATGGGTAAGTTAATGTGAGCTTATGCTCACATTTCGCTTTTATAATATATGGTAGAGTCAAAAATAGGGACCACACGCAACGCGAGTATGCCCAAAAGGGTGAGGTATCGGCTTCCGGTCGGCGGAGGCGGACTTAGGTCCCGTTACATTAATTAATTGTTGTGGTATTCGTTGACTTTAGTAAAGCGTTTGACTCTCTAATCTTTGATGTTCTTATTTTCAAATTAAAAGCTATGGGATTTAGCAGTAATGTAATCGACTGGATTTTATCTTATTTAAAAGGTAGAATGCAAGCTGTGCGTGATAGTGGTGGCATAACATCTATGTGGAAGGACGTTTTATGCAGTGTGCCACAGGGTAGTGTCCTTGGCCCATTATTATACTTTATCTATGGAACAGATTTAGGGCGTCTCCTCAAACGTTGTAACCATCTTTTTTATGCTGATGATTTAGTCATTTACTTAAAATGTAGATTATGCGATTTATCGAGTTGCGTAAATGTTCTGAATGAGGAGATAACTATTATAACTGAATGGAGCTTTAAGAATGGGTTAAGTATTAATAATAGTAAGATGAAAGCGATGATCTTTGGCACAGTTTTTAAACACAGTCCTTACAAGTTTTTGAAATTTGCAAGAATACCATGAGGATTCTTGCTCGACTTAAAATGAACGGCGACGCCTTTAGTTTTTCAGTTAGAAAAAAACTAGTAACTACCTTGATCTTTCCAGTATTCGATTATTGTGCAGTGTTGTATACTGATTTAACAGGTCAACAGCAACATAGATTGCAACGCAAACTAAATGCTTGTGTTAGGCATATATTTAAAACATCTAGATTTGAACATGTTACAAGATACTACAAAGAACTCTGTTGGTTAACTCTAAGAAGTAGGAGGAGTTTTTTCATGTCGTGTTTAATTTATAAAGCACTCGATTTACAGCAAAAGCCACTTATTGGCGATAATTTGCAAATATGTGAATATAGGCCGCGCAGGGGAGATGAACGAAATGATTTGCTTGTTGTACCGGGTTGCCACAGCACCAAGTATGACAAATCTTTTTTAGTAAGTGCGATTAGAATATGGAATCGATTACTGTACTTCACAACCGTCTTTTCCTACTTTCCGCAAAGCGTGTTTTGAGTTCTTGTTGAGCGAAGAGAATGCGTGATTTGGTCAAAATCACTAATGAAATTGTCTATTTGATGATGGAGTGATATGTTGATGTATGATGTATTGATGTGTGATGTATTGATGTATGTATTATGTATCATATGTATAAAGTATTACTAGTATCTGTATTACACTACTTTTGTTGATTAGCATTCATTGTAATGTATTTTAGAGGGCCGCAAGGAGCTATTACTTCATGGCCTTAAAAAAATAAATAATAATAATAATAATAATAATTATATATTTATAGGTTTCATATCAATAAATTCTGATCAGATCCAATCATATATAAACTTATGCACGACTATACATGGATTTATATTAGCCATGTCTGATCAGATCTAATTACATATAGGCCTATATCTAATTATATATGGGTTTGTATCAGTCATGTCTGATAAAATCTAATCATGTATAGGCTTATATGGGGTTATAACAGCCAGGTAAGATCAGATCTAATTATGTATAGGCTTATATATAATTATATATAATTCCATGTATAATCATGTATAATTATGTATGATTTCATGTATAATTGTTAGGGTGTTCCATTTTAAAGCTATATTTTTTTTTTACTGCTATACCAGAAAATCTGGTAGTATATAGAAAAAAAATCCAAAAGGGCACGACTCGTAATGCTCATTTATTATGAAATAATAAATAACAATAAAAAAATTGCGGGAAGTGTAAATAAATTTAAAATATATACAATTCTCTTTCATTCAAACTTGTCATGTTTTTTTATTTTTTTTATTGTATTAGGTTTTTTTTCTTTATAATTATAAAAGAACTTATTCAAAATATCTCGGTTAATAACAAAAAAAAAATTATGTAAATAAAAAAAAAAATAAAAAAAAATTGAATTGAAAAAATTCGGGCTTACCAATTAGCAAAAAAAACAGCTGTACTAGGTCGGTAATGCGCAAGCGCCCCTAGTGGAACAAATTTACGTATAATGTACAAATATATCACCATCCATGTTAATTTTACATACATATATATAGATATAGTTATACGGCCTTTTTTATTCTTTTATTAATTGTAATTAAACGACACTGAGGTATCTAGTCATTCGCAATAGGGGACCTACAAATCGTTCAAAGAATTAAAAAAATTGATTCAATTACTGGATTTTTTCGCAAGTTATCATGTATACGGGATCCGTACTTGACGGACAGGAAATTTTTTGAAACTATTCTGATGTTTTTTCCGTTTTTATTGAACTAAATAAATTTTTGAAAAGTATAGAACTAATCTCCATTAAATTATCTTTAAAGTAGTATGCACAATATCTTAATTTCGTGAATTAACAAGGGTATAATAACTGAAATAGTCGCCGAAGTGAGGCGAAAAAAATTTTTCGATCGTAAAGCACGAGTCGTGCAAAAAAAATTATGCCACTGGGCTAAAGGGTTTGAGTCTAATAGCGGCTTAGCTCATCAAAAAATTCGATTTTCCATTTAAATAACACGGGAAATCTTTTTTTTTAACTTTGAGTATTTTTAACTCGTGAACAAATCGATAGATCTAATTGACTAATGCATATTTTTTAGGAAATTGAACGCTCTACAAAAAAGGTCTCTTATCATTTTTCGATCAATTCATCTGTTCTAAAGTTATTAGAGCTCGGAGTCAAGTTCTAGTAAATTTCGAGATCTTTTTACTTTTCCGGCAAAACTATCAGACTTATTGTTGGGAACAATGACGCATCCACTATACTATGTAATGTAATCTATATAAATATAAATCAATTGCTGTTCGTTAGTCTCGCTAAAACTCAAGAACGTCTGAACCGATTTGGCTAATTTTGGTCTTAAATTATTCGTGGAAGTCCAGGAAAGGTTTGAAAGGTGAATAAATATGAAAATGCTTGGAAATAAATAAAAACAACAATTTTGTTTTTCCTTTGATGTGTTCCCCGTCGTTCAGAAATCAAATTGAAAGAATAGTTTATTCTGTGATTGGCCTATAAACATTTTTCTCAATTAATCTATAAATTGTCTTATTAAGAAGGTTTGCATGTTTAGGTTCCACTATATTTAAAAATTGTTGTATTACCGTACGATGGACGGTGTGGCTCAAAAAGTTATAGATCAAATGGAACGGAACATAGTATAGTGCCGCATAGCTCAACTGGTAGAGCACTCGGCGCGATACCGACATGGTCTGGGTTCGATTCCCAATTCGGGCTATCTATATTTTTCTCAATTTATCTATAAATTGTCTTATTGAGAATGTTTGCATGTTTAGGTTCCACTTTATTTAAAAATATTAAAATATATCTAAAAACCAATTTTTGAATATAGTGGAAACCTAAACATGCAAACCTTCTCAATAAGACAATTTATAGATAAATTGAGAAAAATATAGATAGCCCGAACTTATCATAACTGCGTGTGTCTGTCAATATCAAATTGAAATCTTATAAATAGCCAGTAATTCAGGAAAACTCTGTTTTGTAAGTAAGCGACATCATGTGTAATTAATCGAAAATAATAATAAAACTTTATTCATACCGAGCATTTTTTTTTATTAATCACGCATTCCTTTTGTTTGTTTTAAGTTTATTTTTTACACAAGTTTAGATATTTTATTTATCGATTGAGGCAGTACGAAGTCTGCTGGATTAGCTAGTCTATAATATATTAGCCCTTAAGGTTCTAATTATTCTTTAGTATTGTAGTTTTAGTTCGCCTCAATAAACGAAGCAGAGTAGACATAAATCTATTAAATTAGTGTTATAATTTTACTCCAGTCCCAACTGAATCCAACACTTATCATAAAATATTGTTGGGTCTTTTTTGTTGACAATTTTATTCTCTATAAATTATTATTAGTAAAGTTTTTGCAAATTCCGCATTGTTTTCTAGTTATTTTCATTTTAATTTCAAGCTCTTAAAAACGAAGTGTTCTGATCGATTTCAAGAGCTTGACATTGAAATGAAAATATCTAGAAAACAATGCAAAATTTGAAAAAACTTTATTGATAATAATTTGTGGAGAATAAAATTGTCAAAAAAAAAGATCCTTTAACATTTATTATAAGTCTGACAGTTTTGCCGGAAAAGGTAAGAAATCTCGAAATTTACTATAACTTAACTTCGAGCTCTAATAACTTTAGAACAGATGGATCGATCAAAAAATGATAAGAGACCTTTTTTGTAGAGTGTTCGATTTCCTACAAAAATATATATTAGTCAAATAGATCTATTGATTTGTTCACGAGTTAAAAATACTCAAAGTTAAAAAAAAAATTTCCCGTGTTATTTTAATGGGAAATCGAATTTTTTGATGAGCTTAGCCGCTATTAAACTTAAACCCGTTAGCCCAGTGGCATAATTTTTTATTTTCTATATACTACCAGATTTTCTGGTATAACAGTAAAAAAAAAAAATATAGCCTTAAAATGACACACCCTAATAATTATATATAACTAAATATGATTATATAGATGATCATAAGAGCCAGGAAGTTTGCTCTGCTAAAAATAGCGCTGAAAAATTTTTATAACGACAATTTCGATTGGCTCATTTAATTTTTAAATCAAATCGAATTTAAAGAGAAAGCAAAAGAACGATCTACATTGAAAACAATTTTGAATATTAATCGTATGTTTATAAGAGATTTTTTTTTGTTTTTTGTATTTAATAGGGAAAACCAGTGTACTCGGTCCAAGTATAACAGCTCGACCTCTTGATTCTCCAGCTTGTTCGATCAACTAGTCCAATTTTTTTTTGCTTTTTAAAAAAAACAGGTGTCTCGGTCCAAGTATGACGGCTCGACTATTTGGTACTCCAGCTTGTTTGATTAACTACGTCAATCACGAGCAAGATTGCCAGCAAGATCACGAGCAAGATCGCCACCAAGATCACGAGCAAGACCACGAGTAAGATTGCCAGCAAGATCGCGAGCAAACAGATTCTTCCTCCAAAAAAAAACATAAAAACAAATTGGAGTAGTTGGTGGAAAAAGCTGGAGTACCAAGTAGTTGAGCTGTTATATTTGGACCGAGACTCCTGTTTTTTTTAAAAAGCAAAAAAAATTGGACTAGTTGATCGAACAAGCTGGAGTACCAAGAGGCCGAGCTGTCATACTTGGACCAAGTCCACTGGTTTTCCCTATAAAATACAAAAAACAAAAAAATCTCCTATAAATATACTATTAATATTTAAAATTGTTTTCAATGTAGATCGTTCTTTTGTTGTCTCTTTGAATTCGATTTAATTTAAAAATTAAATGACCTAATCAAAATTGTCGTTATAAAAATTTTTTTAGCGATATTTTTAGCAGGGCAAACTTCCTGGCTCTAATGATCATATATAATCATATATAATTAGACAAAAACTCTTTTCATCGGGAATTCCAGTTGCTCTCGACACAAAAAATATGTGTGCCGCAGGATGTTTTTCACTTGCAAAGTGGGCAAGTGATTCAATGAAATTACTCTCAAGTCGCTCCAATGGAAACCCAAGAAGATACACCAAGAGAACTTGGGGATACTACGATGAAAGTGCTCGGGTTAACCTGGAATTCAACTCAGGATAAATTCCAGTTTGGCTATTCGCTACCAGAAGCATCGCCAACAACTAAACGCACAATTTTATCTGAAATCGCTCGCTTGTTTGACCCACTGGGGTTTTTGGCACCGATCATCGTGAGAGCCAAGATGTTCATGCAGAAGCTATGGCTGCAGAACTTCAACTGGGATGCTACGCTATCACCGTTGCTTCTTCAAGAATGGAATTTATTTTGAGATGAACTACATTAGATCTCGAAGATTCAGATACCTCGCTGGAATCATGTAAAAATTGGTGTATCAATCGAACTACATGGATTCTCTGACGCTTCTCAACTCGCTATGGCTGCTGTCGTCGACTTAAAAGTTACTGACGCTACTGGAAGCTCCAATATTTCGCTAGTGTGTGCCAAAACACAAGTTGCACCACTGAAACCCATATCAATACCAAGAATGGAGCTCAATGCCGCTGTCTTACTCGCTCAACTGGTACTCTACGTCAAGAAAGTCTTGAAACTTGAAAATGTACCAATATTCTTGTGGGCAGACTCCGCTGTATCCTTAACGTGGATACGAAACAACCCAGCTAGATGGAAAGTCTACATTCGCAACAGAGTTACCAAGATTCAAGAATCGCTACCAAGTGTCAACTGGGATTTTGTTCCTAGGAAACTTAACTCAGCTGACTGCGCTTCAAGAAGTTTAACAGCAGCCAAACTAGAACAGCATTTGCTATGATGGACGGGACCTAAGTGGCTTAGTCAATCAAAAGAAAACTGGCCATCTTTTGACATCCCTACGCAGACGGTATCACATCTTGAAGAACGTCCAGGTCTGGTTTTTACCATCTTCAAGGCAGATTCACACCTGCTGTACACGCTACTGGATAAATTCTCTAAGTTGTCACCATTACTTCGCACTCTTGGAATCTGTCTACGTGCTATCGCTAAATTTAAAAAAGTGCCAGAGTCCACACTGGCCACACCACTCTCTACAGTTGACTTGGAACTCGCAAAAACTTTGCTGATAAAGTATACACAAAGTCAGTACTATTTGCAAGAGCTGAAACTACTGAAAGATGGTGATTTTACCAAGATCATCACGCTTAAGTACGCTACTAATAGATCATTCGCATCATAAAACATTCCACGGAGGCTCAATTGACACTCGCTGATTTACGGAGATCCGTCTAGATAGAAGGTGGGCGAGTTCCAGTCAGGTCTCACATTCTTCACTGCGTCGTGAGTACGAGACATAGAGGTGTTCGTGCACAAAAATTAATGGGACAATTGCCATCCGCTCGTGTAAGATCATCCAAGGCTTTCCTACACACTGGAATAGACTACGCTGGGCCAGTAACACTGAAGACGTTTCAAGGTCGAGGTGCGAAAACTTATAAAGGATGGATCGCTGTATTTGTATATCTCGCTACGTCCGCTGTACATTCAGAAATTGTCACCGATTACTCTACTGACGCTTTCGTCGCAGCATTTCAACGAATTACTAGTTGGAGAGGCGCCTGCAGTACCCTATACTCGGACTGTGGTACAAATTTTGTAGAAGCAGACGCCACGCTAAAGAAAGAATTCGCAGCAGGATCGAGACAGCTAAAGGAACTTCAGTATTTACTCGCTACAGATGGCACAGACTGGAAGTTCAATCCGCCAAGCGTTTCCCATTTTGGTGGCAAATGGGAAGCAGCCGTTAAGTCAATCACGTTTCATCTCATACGAACTATTGGTGAATCGCTATTGACTTACGACCAACTCACTACAGTTTTAACTCAGATTGAGGCTGTGTTAAATTCGAGACTGATCGCTCCGCTATCCGAAGATCCTGCAGATTTAACCACTCTGACTCCCGGACATTTCCTCATTGGTGAACCACTAATCGCTGTACCTGGACCTTCGCTACTGGAGAACAATACCGCTACGTTGTGACGCTGGCAACAACTACAACAAATGTTCCAGAAATTTTGGAGTCAATGGTCGTCTGAGTACCTACAACGTCATCAATCTATATCTAAGTGGCATTATCCATCGAATGACATCAAAGTGAGCTCATTAGTCTTGCTGACTGATGAGAGGTTCCCACCATTGAAATGGCCGCTTGCAAGAGTACTCGTAATACACCTACGGCTACTACTGAACTTGTCCGACCAATCGATAAATTGTGTGTTCTACCAGTTCACTCTCCAGAAGACGATCCTGTTGACACCGTCGCCAGCGCTGGGGAGAATGTTCAGTCACGAGCTTGACTAATTTAAAAAGCGTCGTGCATTTCCGCTATTCCGGGAGTAGCCGAACTCGCTACTGACTTGAATGTCAGAATAGTGCCAGGTCACTCGCTATCTGGGCCCGAAACATGCAATTTCTTGCTCCTGACCGTGTCAAAACGGCATGAGAACCCGCTACCAGCCGGCCAATCAGATAATTCGTCTCATTCCGGCGTATTCGGCAGCCAATAAGGAAAATTGGCTGTTTACTGCTTCCTGTTGGCGCGGTTTTAGGCTAATGGGAAAATTCGTCTTATGCAGCAAGGCTGCCATGTCAGCACCGAGTGGTAACACCGACGCTACTACGATTCCATCATCTCAATCTACAACGTGCTTTGTTACAAACAACCTCGTGTATTAAAACCACTCTGCTACATAAATTAATCCTTGTGTGAAATAATTAAAAACAGCTACGCTAATTATCCTCAATATTTAGTCAGTATACTAAGGTTGCTATTCATTGAGAATATATTGATTGTGATTCGCGTGTAATTACTAAATTAATTTCCGTGATACTAACCGCTATTGACCACGTGTCATATTTATTATACGTGATTCATTTTTTCTTGTCGCATTCGCTATCGCATAATTATTGAGTCGCATTCGCTATAAGTATTAAGTTCTTACAATTTAAGGTGTAAATAATTGTAAATAAATATCTACATTATTTATTGTTAAAATCTGTGTAGATTTTAATTGTTTAAAATCCTCACGCCTAAACTACATCCATTTAGTTTACTTGCTTATTTTACACGATCTAATCCTAAAGTATCGTCACCAAAAATATGTATAGATATATTAGGGTGCTTTTTATTTTTCGAACATTTTTTTTTTCTTAGCCTATTTGAAAATTTTATTGTAGACGACATAAAAAAAAATTTCCTGAAAATTTTAGCCCTTAATTTTAATTTTAAGAGGTCACGATTCATTCTTAAAGTTTTCTTAAAATCGATCAGAAGACTATTTTTTTTATGAGCATGACATTAAAATAAAAATAACTAGAAAACAATGCGGAATTCGAAAAAACTTTATTAAAAATAACTTTTAAGGAATAAAATTGTCTACAAAAAAGGTCTGATGATATTTTGTAATAGGTCTGATAGTTTCGCTGGAAAAATAAGAAAATCTCAAAATTTAATATGAATTCGACTTCAACCTCAAATAACTTTTGAACAAATAGATTCCTCAAAAAATGATAAGAATCTTTTTTTGTATATCATTCAATAACCTACGAAAAAATTTAGTAGTTTTACTCGGACTCTAATTATTTTTTCTGTATTGGTTCTGAAAATAATTTTTTTAATAATAATTTGGGTTTTTAGTTGATATTAACTAAATAACGAAATTTACAGAAAAAGTGCAGATAACGATTTTTTAGGAAATTTAATTCGCTACAAAAAAGGTCCTTTTAGTTAAGTGGCTCAAGTTCTTTGTTCACGTGATATAGAGATTTTAGTAATTTTGAAAATAAAATATTTGTCAAAAAATTCCACCTAATGCTATTTCATTTCAATTTTTAATTAGTAAATAATTTTCCTTTTATTAATTTAATCCAGTCATTAAAATCAGAAGGGGTCAAAATGATGAACTTCGGAAAAATTTTTGATAAATATTTTATTTGCAAAATTACTAGAACCCCTATATCACGTGAACGGAAAACTTAAGCGACTTAGCCAAAAGGACCTTTTTTGTAGTGAATAAAATTTCCTAAAAAAATCGTGATCTGCACTTCTTCTGTAAATTTCATTATTTAGATAATATCAACAAAAAACACAAATTATTATTAAAAAAATTATTTTCAGAACCAATACAGAAAAAACAATTAGAGTCCGAGTAAAACTATTGAAGAGACTTTTGAAGAGTAATGAATTGCCTACAAAATGCCGCAAATGGCGACCCGATAACTTGAAATGCGGCTGAGTTATAGAGAATTAAAAAAAAAATCCCAACTTTCCTCTGATTTTAAATGGGAAAACTTCAAAATCAAATATAAAGTACTTAAAATTTCAATTAAGGGCTGAAACTTGCAGGGAATTTTTTTTCTCTGTCTATAACAATATTTTCAAGTGGGAGAGAAAAAAAAATAGTCGTTTAAAACGAATCACCCTAGTATATATATATATATATATATATATATATATATATATATATATATATATATATATATATATATATATATATATATATATATATATATATATATATATATATATATATATATATATATATATATATTGTAACGGGTTTCTCACCACCGGGGATCTACCGGAGTGAAGTCCGAATACACTTACTGTTTTTGGCTACCTTGTTCAAAAATACTTAAGTTGGGCGCCAGGTGATTTTATAATCACCAAATAAACAATTATCAAAAATGTCAACTCAGGGTGGCGGATCGGGGAAAGGTCAGGCACTTAAGATTACGATAAATAATTAATCAGAATTAACACAAAATAATTAGTCATATATTGAACACCAAATAATTGATCGGTATCACAAAATTATTATCGGTTACAAAAAAATATAAATGCCGTTGTCGGCTTGACTCGATATAAACGAAACTATATAAAAAAAATCGTAGTTGATCGAAACACAATTCAGTTCATTGCTCAGAGAAAACACAGTCGGTTATCGAAATAAAATGAAATACGTTTATTGTCCGGAGACACACATACAGCGGAAGTATTAACGAAATACTTGACGAATGACGTCAGATTATTCTTACACGTCGAGGTGACAAGACTGCTGTTGCGAATGAGACACAGATAATCCGTGATTCTCAGAATTGCTCGATTGAAATAAAATAAAAATAAAATAATATTTTATTTCGGTAACACGTTAAATTGCACGATCATATAATTTTTACGCGTAATTAATTATTAATTAATAATTATTACACGAACGCGGTTCACTTGTTCACTACTAAATTCACTAGAACACGTTGTTCAGTTTCGGGCCGAGGCTTCGGCTTGTTCACTTGTTCACTGAGTCGGTTATTGTCGGTCGAAATTAATTGTCGTGATCAATTAATTTAACTAGTCGTTGATCCAAACTCGGATTGGTCGTTTTAGTCGTAAATCGCGTTGTTCAATCGTCGGGATCGAAATTGGTCGGAGTCGAATTGTTCAAATAAAATAAACGTGGCCGTTCAGTTCGGCGTCTATCCCGGATCTCTCGTTTCAATCCATGCGTTGGATCGTTTGCTCGGTCAAAGTCGGAATTTTTGATGCTAGAGGTCACTAAAATTTGCTCACCGGATAATTATTTATTATTTCAAATAATTTTCAAACCACGGGTCGATGTCGAGTTTTCCTCATGTTACAATATATATTAGGGTGGCCCAAAAAACCGACTATTTTTTTTTTCGAGTCCCTAATGAAAATTTGTTAGTTTAAGATGTTTTAAGAAGCCTCTCCAAAAATCAGCTCGATAAAAAATTTTCAAGAGGTCACTCACGAATTTTGAAAATATCGAAAATGATTGGAATTTGGAATTTTCGTTTCTGAATTTTTTCTTCCTCGTGGCAGCAATATTTTATATCTGTAAAATTATGACTATGCTGAAAATTTCAGCCCAATATTTAAATATTTAAACGGTGCTCAAGAATTTTGACTATTAACTGATAATAGGTAACTAATACTTTGAATTAGTTTTTGTATTTTTTTACCACTCAATTACTGTCATTTCACTTAAATATAACTTTTGCATAACCGAAAATATACAGGACAGTCTTAAACAATAAAATTGGGTAAGTTTTAAATAAGCAAAAAAACCTAAAAATTGAATTCAAAAATAAAAAAGTATGTGAATAATTTATTATTTCTATTTCTCGGGTTATATTTTTATTCACTATGATACAAATTGATGGTAAAAAAATTGAGCAGGTTTATTATTAACATTCAAGGGTCGCTTGAAAACGTCCAAGTGACAGTACTCGGAAACATTCAAAATTCTTGAGCGACGTTTAAATATTATAATTTTGAGCTGAAATTTTCGGGGTAGTCAAGATTTCATAAATATAAACTATAGCTGCCACGAGAAAGAAGGAATTTAGAACAAAAAAATCCGAATTTCGATCATTTTTGATATTTTGAAAATTCGTGAGCAACCCCTTGAAAATTTTCTATCGAGCTGATTTTTGGAGAGGCGTCTTCAAACATCTTAAACCAACAAATTTTCATTAGAGACTCGAAAAAAAACAGTCGGTTTTTTTGGGCAACCCTAATATATATATATATATGGATGCATAAATGATATAAAAAAGTTTGTCCTGTAAGCTAGATATTGGCATATAAATTGTCGGTATATATATTGTCGCGTGGATCAATCATCTGAGAAATAATCATCGCAAGGATCAATTGTCGAGGATCAATTGTCGGGGATCAATTGTTTTTGCGTCAACGGTCAGGTCACCGTTCGAGAGATATCCTTGGCGATCAAAATGGTGAAACACGGTTTTTCTTCAATTATCTTTGAAGTGACTTATCTGATCAATTCGTAAATCTAGGCAGCTCTAGAACTCAATAAAACGCGTCGATTGCCACATTGAATGTCAAAATCTGTTGATTAGTTCGAAAGATGTGGACGTTAAAAAATTAAAAAAATTACAATTTACCTCGTATTTTTCGGATAGCTCAGAATATAATTTACTACAGAGCTTAACTGTCATACCAGCTCAACGTCTGTATGTTTTTTCTCGATCACTACATAATGTTATGCAACACATTCTTTAGCTTAAATGATATTATTAACAAAAAAATTGACGAAGAAACGTTTTTGAAATTTTTCTCGGATACTTTATATATTAACCCTCTGATCTGAGTCAAAACTCATTTGAATCCTTATTTCGATCACTCACATTGATTTCTGTCTGAATCCATTTATTTTGTTGAACATAATCATAAACGAAAGTTAAAAAAACGCTTGTTCATTAATTATTTTTTATTCTTAAAGTTTCAAGCTTGAACACATAACGTGAACTGTTGGAGCTTCGAAAGCTCATCAAAACCAAGTGTGTTCAAGAGTATTGTACTAACAATAATGTTTTCGAGCTCAAGGAGCTCGAAAACAAGGGGAAGTTGTTGGGCTGGCCCGCAGGGCCAACCGTTACCCAGATTTTTTTTTTAATTTTCTAACTTTGATTCGTATCTTTATTTACAGAATGTTGTTATAAAAAACTTTGTATTGAATATATTACCCACATACTCATTGTATATTCGAAAGTATACTGGTCACAGAAATTAAGGGATAGAAAAAAAATCCGAAATTTTTAGGTGATTTTCAACATGCTGTAACTCGGTGAAAAATGGTCGTATAAAAAAACTAAAAAAAGCAAATTGTAGCCTCAAGTTTCTAGTTTTTAGATCTGGACCTCAAAATTTTTTATCATGTAAGGTTCCGGAGTAATCATAAGAAAACCAACGAAAAAAAAATTTTCAAAATTTTTGCTGGTCTTTCAATACGTCTATGGGCGACAATAAATTTTTTTGAATAATCCGACTGTCTGACTTTTCTCGGAAATTTTATGCCCTTTAATTTGGTGGCCTTAAAAAGTCTCTACGACGATTTGGCGCCGAGGTATCATTGATCAAAGCAAAAAAGTCCATTTTGGCTTTGATAATCAATAACTCCGGATGTATTGGTCGTACAGAGAATGGAAGCAGGGTTTTGAAAACTGGAAAACATTCTCTATAAGGCAAAATTAGTGGCATTTGATAGAAAAATTTTTTTTAAAGCGATATTGTTTGGTAAAAAACAGGTCAAAATTCACAAATTTAAGGATATTCGGAAATCTTGCTATAACTTTGGATATAACGGATGAACAAAGGAAATCTTCGACTTTTTTTCAACCTCAAAGTGTCCTGAAAAAACCCTGAAAATTTCAAATCGCTGCGATTTTTCTTTCTTAGTGCCCCGAAGCTTTAAATTTATCGATTTTGTCAAAAATCACCATAATTGGTAGTTTCTCGGTTTTTGTTCATTTTTTCGATTTGAAAATGTTTTTTTTACCGATAATCTTCATTTCTTGGATCAAAAAGATCGATTATCGAAAAAAATTAAAAAAAAAAATTTTGAAAAAAAATTTTTTTTTTTCAAAATTTTTTTTTTCAGAAATTTTTTTTTTCCAAATTTTTTTTTTTGTTGCATCTGCAATGATTTATCATTGTCAAAAAAAATTCCTAAAATTTTTTTTACCGCTGTAACTGCATCTGCTTCAAATGTCAACTTAACAAACATACCCTTTGGGTAACTCTAATGCCGGCGGTAAAAAAAATTTTAGGAATTTTTTTTGACAATGATAAATCATTGCAGATGCAACAAAAAAAAAATTTGGAAAAAAAAAATTTCTGAAAAAAAAAAATTGAAAAAAAAAAATTTTTTTTCAAAATTTTTTTTTTTAATTTTTTTCGATAATCGATCTTTTTGATCCAAGAAATGAAGATTATCGGTAAAAAAAACATTTTCAAATCGAAAAAATGAACAAAAACCGAGAAACTAACAATTATGGTGATTTTTGACAAAATCGATAAATTTAAAGCTTCGGGGCACTAAGAAAGAAAAATCGCAGCGATTTGAAATTTTCAGGGTTTTTTCAGGACACTTTGAGGTTGAAAAAAAGTCGAAGATTTCCTTTGTTCATCCGTTATATCCAAAGTTATAGCAAGATTTCCGAATATCCTTAAATTTGTGAATTTTGACCTGTTTTTTACCAAACAATATCGCTTTAAAAAAAATTTTTCTATCAAATGCCACTAATTTTGCCTTATAGAAAATGTTTTCCAGTTTTCAAAACCCTGCTTCCATTCTCTGTACGACCAATACATCCGGAGTTATTGATTATCAAAGCCAAAATGGACTTTTTTGCTTTGATCAATGATAACTCGGCGCCAAATCGTCGTAGAGACTTTTTAAGGCCACCAAATTAAAGGGCATAATATTTCCGAGAAAAGTCAGACAGTCGGATTATTCAAAAAAATTTATTGTCGCCCATAGAGGTATTGAAAGACCAGCAAAAATTTTGAAAATTTTTTTTTCGTTGGTTTTCTTATGATTACTCCGGAACCTTACATGATAAAAAATTTTGAGGTCCAGATCTAAAAACTAGAAACTTGAGGCTACAATTTGCTTTTTTTAGTTTTTTCATACGACCATTTTTCACCGAGTTACAGCATGTTGAAAATCACCTAAAAATTTCGGATTTTTTTTCTATCTCTAAATTTCTGTGACCAGTGTATCTATTATACATACACGCTGAGAATTCGCTGGTTAAAAATTACTAGTAAAATTACTTTGATTTCACAAAACTATTGAAGAAAAAAATATTTTATTTGCTATGAACAAAATGAAAAAAGTCATTTATTTTTTTGTAAACTTTGGGATAACTTATGAATCTTGTTTTCATATGGATTGTATACATTACAGGAATTATTCCCATGAAATATTATATCCAGTCTTTTATATGTGTTTTAATAAAGCATGAACAAATCTGATGAAAAAAACCGTTCCTGATTTTTAATTCTCAATATTTACGTAGATCTTTCGTTTTGGAAATCTTCAATTTCCAGAGCAGAGAAAGCAAACAAGTATGCATTAAAAAAAATCGATATAAATCCTTTGTCACAAAATGTTAGTCAAATGTAACAATTATTTACACTTTACGTACTTAATAGGCTTGTTAGCTCATTTTTCTATTTATAAACTTCTTTTGATAAAAACATTATTTCGTTTATCGGTTTATTAATTTATTAAATATATTGATCCATAATTTAATTTCAATAGAAATGAAAATTTAACTGATTCATGACATAAAAAAATATAAATTTAATAAAATAAATATTAAAGTCTGATACAAAACTCAATTACTCACTAATTTAATTAGTTAAACAATCATAGAAAATAATTTTTTCTTCAAGCAACCAAGTAGAAGTAGTTGACTTGAGCACACAGCACTTTGTCAAGAATAAAGATCTTATAGTTGCATACTCTTTAGAGCATCTTTTCTCGAAGTTAGCTTCCGCGAACCTGTCTCTTAGCATCTCGAGTTTTGTAAGAAAATAGTAGAGAGGCAAGATGAAACGTTGGGTGGAAAAAGGAAGCTAGTGGCTCTGGTGAGGATAAGAAAGAGACAGTGGAGAGCAAGAGGAACAAAGAGAAAAGGTTCCATAGTACTCAACGAAAATGGAGGGTTTTCCGGGTGGAAGCTGAAGCTTGTCGAGGTCAAATACTTTTAAAAGATTTCTCACAAAGATTTTTTTTTTCACCAAGAAACGCTTGATGACAGAACGCCGCCGAAGTTCACGCTCCGGAAGTGAAAAATTAATCTGCACTTTAACCCCTCATAGAAGCGCTTGTTATGCTCTCTACTCTACTGTACTCCTGGGCCAAAACTTGCTTGACATAGGCTTATTAAAATTGCAATACTTAAAAATTCTTTTTCTTTCATTAATAATTTTAAGAAAAAGTTTTTTTTTTTTTATAATACTTGTAATCACTAGTAAAAAGTTTTATTATTATCACATGATTAATTTTAATATTTATTTTTATCTATGTTCGATTATTATAAAGAAGAAAGAAATTTTCAAAACTGCAAAAACCGATTGACAGAAAAATTTCCTCAAATTCATACTTAAAACATCGTAAAAATATTGTTTCTCTTGCGGATGAATATGAATGAAAAACACAAATTGTCAATTTTATCAGATAAAAAAAATCGGTCTATCGGATGACCCTGCGGGCCAGCTCCAAAACTTCCCACTGTTTTCGAGCTCCTTGAGCTCGAAAACATAATTGTAAGCGCATTTTCAAGCTCTTCGAGCTCGAATACACTTTCGTATGCTATTGTTTTCGAAAAAAACCGTTTTTCAGCATTTATTTCTCCCACGATATCTCGCGAACGAATTAACCGATTGTTATGGCTGAGGTGGCATTCGACGCAGCTTGTAAAGTTCTAGAACTGGTTAGATTTTGAAATCGATCGTTCAAGTCATTTCTGAGAAATCAATAAAATACTAAAAAAAAAATCGGTCTGTCAGTTGACCCTGCGGGCCAGCCCCAAAACTTCCCGCTGTTTTCGAGCTCAAGAACCTCGAAAACATTATTGTGAATACATTTTCGAGCTCGAAAATACGTTTGTATGCTGTTGTTTTCGAAAAAAAACGTTTTTTACCAATTTTTCTCCAACGATATCTCTCAAACGAATAAACCGATTGAGACGGTTGAGGTAGCAATCGACGCGTTTTATCAAGTTCTAAAGCTGATCAAATTTTAAAATTGCTTCATCGAGTTGATTTTGAGACGTTTCAAAAAAACTAAAAAAAAAAAAAATTTTTTAATTCTTTCGACAACGGTTTCTCTTGAACGAATGAAGCGATTTCGATGGTTGAGGCAGCATTCGGCGCGGCTTATAAAGCTCTAGAGCCCACTCTATTTTGGAATCAATCCATTGAGCACATTAAAAGTTATCCAAAAAAAACATTTTTGAAAAAACTTTATTTTTGGAATATCTCTGAACGAGCCCTACCGATCAAGCTCAATTTTCTTTTAGCTTCAAGGTATTGACAAGCCGCGTCGAATGACACCTTAAAGTTCAAAATCGGTTCATCCGTTCAAAAGATACAGGTAGTTACATATATCAGCAATATATCACATTATAAAATTTATATATTTTAAAGTATATTTATGCACATATAAAATTTTCATGTGGGTGTATGGCTTGAGTAGCACATTAGGCTCTTTATATCCTAAGTGGTGCTATTTACTAAATTTTTTTCTGGCAACCCTGACGTGGATTTGAGCAGAGTTAGTCGGACCACTAAAGTGGCCGTACGTATTTCAATATAAAGATAATCATATAAGTCTGTTTCCGCTTCACGTGGAACGAGGCGATATTAATTGATTAAATTTGATTATCAGGCTACCGAGGCCGATATCTCTAACCATTTATACATTCCAATGCGTGATGTTGATTGACAAGTTATAAACGTAATATTTGATAATTATACGAGGCGCAAGGAGAGAACGAGGAGACAAGTATTTGCGGAGTGAGAGACCACCAGCAAAAACGGAGGAATAATTAAAACAGCCGAATACCAGCTACAGAATTCACAGCAGACACCAGTCACAATTCATCAATTGGTTGCTGTAATATACGTCAAGGTAAATTATAATTGATAAAGGCCTGCAATTAATTCGTTAATTGGCCGAATGAATTATAATTGGCTTGTAAATAATTTTTCCTCCGGTCTCGTGCAATAATTTGGTAGTCTCAGGCCTACCGGCCGTTTCAACCACGCGTCGAGTCTCGCGTTCTCTCAAGTTCTACCGCGTCTCTTTGCCACCATCTGTCCGCTATTCTGAATTATTTATTCCAGGCCCATCGGCTGCTATAAATAAGTTTTCCCATAGCGCCAACAAATTAATTCAGGCCGGAATTTATGCCGTTGGCCGAATTATTCAAATAAATAATTAACAAATTACTCAGTTTTCGTCCATAAGTTCAAACCCGGGTGATGCCAATTCACTGGCCGAATTTTCTAGTCAATTTGTAACCCTTGATTCTAGGCACTTGTGTAAATTTATTCCGGCCCGAGCAAAAACGTAAAATAGCCGCAACACCGCCGCAACAAGTTTATGATGAAATAAAATTATGATTGCCGCAAAACTGCCGCACCACAGCCGCAACACTCGACAAACGAATCGTATATATTTTATCATTTTCGAAATAATTTTATAAGTCGCATACCATCACTGGTTTCAAAAGTGATGTATTCTTTCAATCTCATATAGCATAAATAAACTTTGACTACAAAGTCACTGACGGTAGCGTAGCCTAGTCATTCAAGCGTCGGTCTTTTGTTCGCAAGGTCCCGGGTTCAAATCTTACTGAAGCGTGTGCGGTCGGTTGATAATTCTAGCGTTTTTCCTTAAATTAAAAATTTCTACTTGGTTAGAAATTAAATTGACCACAAATCTGATAACTCCAGCATCACAAAAATAATTTAACAAAAAAAAAAAAAATACAGACATTGAGTAAGTCTTTTTTTGTAATTTATTTGAAATTTCTATACATAGATATGTATGTATTGGAAATTTGAATAAATGGCCATATATAATTCTCTCTTCCCGGACAATTAAATAAGTATTTGATAAACACAATTATTTCTATTCTATTCAATCGAATGGAATAGTAATAATGAAAACAATAAATATTTTCACCCGGGGCTACTGTGTTGCAGCGGTGTTGCGGCAGAGATTTTGATCAAATTTCGATAGCGTGCAGTGGTGTTGCGGCCACGACGGCAGATAATAAGAATTCAGCGTGCGGCGATTTTGTCCTTCAAACGGCTGTGTTGCAGCGGTGTTGCGGCAGCAGATGAAAATTTAATTTTTTTAACGTCAAATTTTATTTTTACTGGGGGACCCCATGTTATTCAAATGGGAAATGTATTGACTTTAGGGCACGGTTTTATATAAATATTAAGGGTTTATATTGTAACAGGGTAAAATAGATTCCAATGACTAATTAATTATTTCTAAAATTGGATTTGTCCACGGTCGATAACGGGCCCTAATTATAATTCGGTTTATTAAATTGAGTGATTCGACATGTCACCGGGTGTCGCTAATCAGTGAGACCCGAACATCCGCCCCTCTCTTTTGCTAATTAATTTAGTAGGGATGAGTTTTCCGCGGGTGAATCGAAGAGTTATAAGGGAGTGCCGTGCCAAAAATCGAGAGAGTTCGTTGGACACCCAGAGAGAGTCAGTCGGACGACCGAAGGCGATGGACGCCTAAGTGAAGACAAGAGTTCATCGGACATCCAAAGGGATCAGACAGTATACATAAAAGGTTATCTATCATATTGTGAAATAATTAATATTATTGTGGGAGTGGAATTACGAGGACAAGGAAAGCCAGACAACGGAAACCTGAAAACTCAACTAACATCGAGAGATTGATAGCAGCCCGGAGCAGATCACCACTAAAAGTTCCAAGGACTGCTGAAATTAAAATTTGAGGTAAATTATAATTAATTCAGGCCTCTGATTAATTTTATTAATCTGGCAAATTAATTATATTATATTACTTAATATCTTTCGGTTGATCTCGCGTAAAGAAACGGATAGTTCAGGCTCTCCAGCCGTTCAATCTCGTCTTCTCGAAAGTTCTATCGCGTCTCGTTTGGTCGCCATTAAGTGTTCAAAACTCTGTAGTATTTATTCAAGGCTCTACAGCCAGAATAAAATAAAGTTGTCGCGTAAATAATCCGGTAATTAAAATTTTTAATTAATAAATTTATTCCAGGCTCTCCAGCCGTTATAAATTGAATTATTAATTTATCTTAAGATTAATACAGGCTGGAATTTATTCCGTCGGCCGCATTGATTCTAAGATTCGTAAATTTAATTCGATTTACTCAATTAACGTCAATAAAAATCGGGAACCGCGTGACGCCAATTCACCGGCCTAAAATTCTAGTCAACCCGAAATCAAATTCTAGTCATTACGTCATTATTAAATTAATTTTAAGTTAATTAAAATATCTAAAAACTAAATAAAAGATACTAGAGTTTGAGTAAATTAAATTGTGAGTAAAATTGAGAAGACGGATTATTTTGAAAGTGAAATAAATTTAATTGTGAAAATTGTCAGTGAAGAATTTAGAAATTGAAGGTTATAAATGAATAATAATTGTGGTAAATTAATCAGAGAAAATAATGAGAGGAAAATTTATAAGTGGTAAAATTAATTAATTTATAAATTACATTAAACAAAAATAAATTAATTGATTGGAAATACAGTGAATTATAGTATGAGAAAATTTTGAGTATTGGAAATTATGAATTGTAAAAATTTAAGTGGGAAAAGTTATTAAGTATTGTTAAAATTAAAGTCAATGAATTTGTAGAGTCAAGTTAGAGTAAAGAAACTGTGTCTGTGATGTAAGTCCGGTGGACAAAGATTTAGGTTTAGGATATGTCCGGTGGACACTAGGAAATAAGAATATGCGGGTTAACGTCCTGTGGACGGTTTTTTAAAGTAGAATTTAAGGAAAATAAGGTTTAACGTCCGGTGGACGGTTTTTTAATCAAGGTTTATTAAGGTTGAAGGTTTAACGTCCGGTGGACGGTTTTTTAATGAGAGTGTGTGTGTGTGGGAGTGTGGAAAACGTCCGGGAGACGTAGAAAAAATTAGTTTGTCATAAGAATATTAGTTTGTCGTAAGAATATTAGTTTGTCATAAGGATATTTAGTTTGTCATAAGTACACGTCCAGGGGACGCATTTAGTTTGTCAAAAGTATATAAATTGTTAAACAAAAGGTTAAATAAATAATAAGCAAGGTGCTTAAAATAATTGAAATTAAAAGCAAAGTTTTAATAAAATTTATTTCAGCCTGTTCACTATTCCTCTCCTCTCTCACAAAATATAAATTTACAAACGACCCTGAGAATCAAAAATTACAATTAACATCCGGTTCTGGAAGGCCGAGTCCATCTTCCAGTGGCGCCCTAATATTCGACTATAATACTTAGGTGCGACCAGACTTGGCAAGCTAATCACTCTGTCATAATATAGGTCTGATAATTTTTTTTAGTTCATAAACGAAAAATTTAGGGGGCGTTGCCGAAAAAAATACCAAGTTGGTAAATAACGGACACCTTAATAATTATGTAAAATTTTATAGAATCATACATAATTATGTATAATTTTATCTAGTTATTTAAACATATACAATAACTGACATGAAGAAAAAAAAATAACCTCGACGTCTTAGGGGCTAAAACTCCAGCCCTTTTGATTCGGAGTCTGATGTGTTAACCACTGTGCCGAATCACGCACTTGAAAGTACAAGTTAATTGTATTTATTTGGATACAAATAAACTTTAGAAAATTGAAGAGATTAGTAAATGATTAATTCTATTATTTGTATTGTATTCAATTATGTTTTTTTTTGTAGGGTAAAGAGACTAATAGCGGGGCAATAATTCCTTCGTATCGAAAATTAGAAAAAAAATGAGAAGTTAAAATCTTTTAAACTTAACTAAGACGTATTTATTTTAAAATCTCAGTTTTTTATAACTTTATTCATTGCTGAAACTTCAAAATTTTTTAGCTGTCATCACGCTTTGGGTCTTGTTAGTATATTTTCTAGAATCTAGAAAAAAGTTTTTCTTTATAACTGTAAATATATGAATGCGATAATAAATTAAAAAATTTTATAGACTTTATTTTATAAATCATTATGCAATTTTTATGAATAATCTTACGTTGTTTGGTCGTATCTCAATTATTTCAAGAAATGTTATGATTCAAACAACCACACAGCTTGATATTCACTCAGAAATTGCCATTCGATAAAATTTTTTAGAACTCAATCGTATAAAATTTTATATAATTATATTAAATTTTTTTACTGAATGTATAAATATGTGTGATTATATATAAAATAACATAGTCACGTATATTATTATTTATATACAAATATATATATATATATATATATATATATATATATATATATATATATATATATATATATATATATATATATATATATATATATATATATATATATATATATATATATATATATATATAAATATATGAATATGTATATTTATATATAATGAAATCAGAAAGATTTATATAATTATAAATAAATATATATTGTTACATAAGACTATACATAAATTTATATATTTATTTATATTTATATATAATTAAAAATAAAAAGTTTAAAATAATTAGATATAATCATATGTAATTATACAAAATTATATCAAATGATATATAATTTTATATAATTATATATGATTATATCTGATTATATATAATTATTTTTTCCCGGGTTATATATCATCTATGCCCATATATGGCATATATGGTCATATATAGGCATACAGATTTTTTACATAAAAAATTAGTTTAGTTTAGTTTAGTTTAGTTTATTTATTTACGATCATGGAGCTGCTGCTCCTTGTGATCAGATATCAATATACATGTTATATTATTATTATTATTAGCAATAAAAGTTAAAATGAATTCAACAGAATACAATGTAATTTAGACGCTTACTCACTCATTCCAACAATACAATAGTTTAATTTATTAAGGCTTACTTATTTTCTAGATCCATTAGATACAAAAAGCATTTACTTCTAAATTCATCTAAAGTTACTGATGCCGTAATTTCGATTGGAAGCAAGTTCCAGAAATTACAACCCGTAATCAAAAATGACTTCTGGTAAGTTGTTGTTCGATCAAATGGAACTAGAAGAGTATCCGTCTTGGTTAAATCTCTACGAGACGCAATGTTGGACCTAAGGTCTAACTGATGCCCAAAAAGACCTTGTCGCATAAGACATAAAGCTTTATAGAATTCGCACGAGACAAGCTGTCTATTACAATTACTTATAAACAGAACGTTGTAGCGTAAAAAAAATAGGGAACTTTTTTGATATCACTAACAGCATATTACTGATTATACTTTGCTTTTTCGAAAGTGAATATATTCTTTAAATCTTACGTAGCACTACGAAACTTAAATTATAATTATAGTTCATTTTCGTTTCATAGTAAATTTTGTTTTGTTATTAATTCGAAATAATGATGAATTCCAAAATTTTTGATGAATAATGAAGTATATTGAGTTAATTAATTGATAAGTTGAATAATAAATTTTTTTCTGGTATTAATTCATTAATTATTTTTTTCCTTCTATTCGGCCCTCTGTAACTTCGTTTCTGTTGAGTTTAGAAAAAAAAATCTGGCTATCGGTTGACCCTGCGGGCCAGCCCCAAAACTTCCCGTTGTTTTCGAGCTCCTTGAGCTCGAAAACATTGTTGTGAATACATTTTCAAGCTCTTCGAGCTCGAAAATACTTTTGTATCCCATTGTTTTCTAAAAAAACGGTTTTATAGCATTTCTTTCTCCCACGATATCTCACGAACGAATTGACCGATTTTAATGGTTGAGGCGGCAATCGAAGTGTTTTATTGAGTTCTAGAGCTGATTAGATTTTGAAATTGTTTGGTTAAGTCGTTTCAAAGATATTCGCAAAAAACCTTTTCTTGGCATTTCTTTCTCCCGCGACATCTGACGAACGAATGAACCGATTTTGATGGTTGAGGCGGCAATCGACGTGTTTTATTAAGTTCTAGAGTTGAGTAGATTCTGAAGTCGATCGTTTAAGTCGTTTCTGAGAAATCACTAAAAAACTAAAAAAAAAAAAATTTTTTTTTTTCGTAATTTGCCGATATTTTCGAGTCTACTTGATCAAATGATCTGAAAACTTCAGAAAAGTTGATGGCCAACAAGCTCTTTCGATTGCCGCCTCAAACATCCTAATCGGTTCATTAGTTAAAAAGTTATAGACCGGTCACACACATAAATACACACATACACACACACACACACACACATACATACACACACACACACACATACATACATACTGACACTCGGACATCATTCTGAAAATAGTCAGAATAGCTTCCTAGGACCTCAAAACGTCGACATCTGATGAGATTTCGATTTTCGCAAAACGGGGTGTAAACAATAACTTCCCAATTTCTCGAAAATCATCGATTTTCTGAGCGGGAAGTTAAAAATAGAAACAGAAACGAAGTTACAGAGGGCCGAATAGAAGGCCCGAGTAAAAATAAAATTTGACGTTAAAAAAATTAAATTATCATCTGCTGCCGCAACACCGCTGCAACACAGCCGTTTGAAGGACAAAATCGCCGCACGCTGAATTCTTATTATCTGACGTCGTAGCCGCAACACCGCTGCACGCTATCGAAATTTGATCAAAATCTCTGCCGCAACACCGCTGCAACACAGTAGCCCCGGGTGAAAATATTTATTGTTTTCATTATTACTATTCCATTCGATTGAATAGAATAGAAATAATTGTGTTTATCAAATACTTATTTAATTGTCCGGGAAGAGAGAATTATATATGGCCATTTATTCAAATTTCCAATACATACATATCTATGTATAGAAATTTCAAATAAATTACAAAAAAAGGCCATTCGGCAGCCGAAATGGAAGGTAGATTTTCCAATTAATCTATATAAAAAGTTTCATACATACATATCTTGTGATACATGTTAGTGTATAGTCATGATATGAAATTAGGCTGGTTTTCTAAGAGTGAGAGACAACGACTATTTTCGATAGAGAACTTCAGATAGTTGATTTGACAAAACATTATATAGGTAATGTACTAAACTAACCTTCACGTAAACAAAGTATAGAAATTTTAATTAGTATGAGATCATAATTGTAATTACTATTACGACGGCAAGATCAGTTATAATTATAGGACGTACAGGTACGATTGAAACAGCATAAATAATAAAAAAAAATACTTTTAAAATATAAAATAGCAGTGAAATTTACAGGTTATTTTGTTCACACTATAATACAGCTGACAAAATTGTATTATAATGGGAAATGCATAAGTTATGTGAAATGAAAACCATATTTTCAACATTTTTTGATTCCATTAAAATTTTTAAGGCTATCAAATTATTGGAAGAAATGGTCAAAACATTAAGTTTAAGGTCTTTAATTAAAGCTTATTAGAAAAGCTTTTAAATACTTTTTACTGGAATTGTCTATCAGTTTTAGTTTCAATGTTATATGAACTTCAACAGTGAATAAAAACTGATTTTTTCGAAAACTCGTGGAAATTTCAAACAGCCATAACTTCACAACTATTTGAACAATTCAGCCCATCTTTGAACTTGATCAAGATAATCGCCTATAGAATAAGTGTGAAAAATTTCATTAAGATCCGATAAGAACTGTAGGTGCTATCGTGATGACAAGACCAGCTATAATCATTCGTCGTAGAGGTACATTTGATACATCATAAGTAATAAAAGAAATACTTTTAAAATATAAAATAGCTGTGAAATTTACAGGTTATTTTGTGCACAATAAAATACAACTGACGAAATTAGATTATAATGGGAAATGCATAAATGATGTTGAATGGAAACCATATTTTCAACATTTTTTGATTCCATTAAAATTTTCAAGGCTATCAAATTATTTGAAGAAATGGTCAAAACATCAGGTTTAAGGTCATAAATTAAAGCTTATTAGACAAGCTTTCAAATACTTTTTACGGAAATTATCTATGAGTTTTAGTTTTAAAGTTATATGAACTTGAAAGTGGATAAAATTTTTTTTTTTTTGAAAAATCGTGGGAATTTGAAACAGCCATATCTTCTAAACTAATCGAACGATTTAGCCCATCTTCGAACTTAACCGTGGTAATCGCCCATAGAATAAGTGTAAAAAATTTCATTAGGATCCGATAAGGATTCTAGGCGCAATCGTGTTCTCAAAACTTGGTTCTATTACATATATATATATATATATATATATATATATATATACATACATATATAAATTTTTCAACGAATGGTATTTTCGAACTCTACTCAACTAATTATGATAGGTTGTGACAAAATTCCTTGAAAAATCGACCATGAGGACAAATACAATACCTAGATTTTTAAAAAAATCTACCTAAAAAGACTTACTCAATGTCTGTATTTTTTTTTTTTTTTTTTGTTAAATTATTTTTGTGATGCTGGAATTATCAAATTTGTGGTCAATTTAATTTCTAACCAAGTAGAAATTTTTAATTTAAGGAAAAACGCTAGAATTATCAACCGACCGCACACGCTTCAGTGGGATTTAAACCCGGGATTTTACGAACAAAAGACCGACGCTTGAATGACTAGGCTACGCTACCGTCAGTGACTTTGTAGTCAAAGTTTATTTATGCTATATGAGATTGGAAGAATACATCACTTTTGAACCAGTGATGGTATGCGACTTATAAAATTATTTCGAAAATGATAAAATATATACGATTCGTTTGTCGAGTGTTGCGGCTGTGGTGCGGCAGTTTTGCGGCAATCATAATTTTATTTCATCATAAACTTGTTGCAGCGTTGTTGCGGCGGTGATGCGGAAATAATAATTTCATTATTTTGTTGCAAATTTGTTGCTGCGGCGTTGCGGTGGTGTTGCGGGCATTGAGAGCCCATGCAGCGCTGTTGCGGCTATTTTACGTTTTTACTCGCGTAGAGAATTAAGTTTTCTATAAGATATTCGAAAGCAAAATTGGAAAAAAAATTTTTTTCGCGTAGTTGTTTGAAAAATAAAAATAAAAAGAAATTTTACAATGTTATTTAAACGGGAAAGGAGACCCCCCTTTGCGCCAGCTTAATTTTTGAGATATTGAGCTCAAACTTTAGGAAAATTTTTTTTTTTATATTGAAGAAACTTTTAAGATACGTTTAATCGAAAATAAAAAAAAACTCATTTTGACACAGTGTAATGTCTATACATAGCTTGATACGGCCATATAGGACTTGATATGACTGTATAGGAATTTGAAATTTTTTTTTTTAATTACTTTGGTGACGCAGAGATTATTAGATATGCTACAATTCCAAATCGAATTGGAAATTTTGGAATTAAGAGAAAAAACGCTAGGGTTATTAATGACCGCACCCGCTTTAGTAGAATTCGAACCCGGGTCCTTCCGTACGAGAGACCGTCGCATTGACGACTATGGTATGCGACCGACAGTTACAATGAAGTTTAGTAGTGCAACGTAAGATTGAAAGAGTATAATCACGTTTAATATAAAGAAAAAAAAACGTTATTTTGACACAGTCTAATGGTCATACATGGCCATGTATGGTCATATATGGCCACACACGGCCGTGTATGATCATATATGGGCAAATCTGGTCATATATGCCCATGCCTGGCCAATTACTATACATGGCCATATATGGAGCATTCATATATGTCCATGTATGATTTATTTTTCAAGGGGATATTTAAGTCAAAAAGATAGATTTATACTTTAGAAACAGTGGTCAAACTTATTTATTTTATTTATTCATTCTAATGTCAAGCTTATATGATTTAAATACCGTCTATCAAAATTAGCAAGAAAAAAAGTAGGAAATGTTTTATAAACTAACTATTTTATAAAAAGTTTATACTTAATTACATACATGCAGAGAATTTTGGAGTAAAAATTACCCATAAAGTTTGGAACTGTAAGGACACCTAGCCAGTAACTTAATTTTTACTATGTTTTTCCCGAGAAAAAATGATGAGATCCAATTATATCTAAACGGTTAGACATAATTAGATCCAAATATTGGCAGGATCTAACTATATCTCGTTATATATAACCATACATAATTATATATAACGAGATATAGTTATATATAACGAGATACAGTTGGATCCTGCCAATATTTGGATCTAATTTTATCTAACCATTTAGGTATAATTATATATGGTTGCATCTCATCATTTTTTCTCGGGATGACATTGCATTAAACTATGTAGATGAAAAAAATCATAATATTAAAGCTATTAATAATTCTGCTCAATATTTTCTGTCATAAAGAAACCTTAAATCTATCTTACAGAAAATGATTCTAAGATAAAATCTATTGTGTTCTATTTCTTAGTAGTATTTCAGTGAGGTCGTTGTTACTAATTTATATTGTATATTCCTAATTGATTCAATTAATTGAATATCCTATATTGAATATGTCTATATATTTCCTAACAATATTTTTTTCTACCAACAGAGCTTTAAATCAACCTGCACAATTTTTCTCATTAATAAGTCTGTGATTGTTTAACTTTAAAAAACTTCTCCTCAATCAATACTCACAAAATTTAGGAGATTTTGTCTTTGAAATACTAAACTTAGATATAATGAAAAGTAATCATGGAATGAGTCTACTCGGAAAGTAAATAAAGAGGTAAAAATGTATAACACAAACGGATTATGTTTCAACGAGACAAGTATTTAAGTTCACTGATTTAAATAATGTATCAGAAAATTACATATATTGTGAAAAAAAAATTTTAATTTATTATTAAAGTATTTTTACTATTAATTTTTTCAACTGCGAGTAAAGTACTCTAGACCTGTTTTATCACCCACCATAAGACTGATTTTTTTTCAATACTTTTCACTTTCTAAATATTGGTATTGCATTTTTTTTATTTTTTATTTTTTTTTAGTGCTGCCTTTTTATGGAAGCAAACGTTGAATAATTTCAGTTCTATATTCGATGCAGACTTTAAAGTTTCGATCAATATGTACTTCTCGAGCGTAAAATAGCAATTGGTCAGCAAGGAAACGAAACCAATTGCTCTCTTGATATTAGTAACGGAAATAAAGAAAAAATTTATACAATTTTACTACTTCGTATGTTTATTTAAAAAATTGGCGTTAGAGTATAATTTCAGAGATTAAAAATTTCTTTGGCAATACAATACTATTCTGAGAGAGTAAAGATATGAAAAAACAATCTATACTTTAATTAACTCTATATCTCCCCTCCTCGACCTCGCCAAATGCTGCTACTCTCTAAATCTGAAACAGTGACTATTCACTGTTTCACAGCTATAAGTATACCAATTGAAATATTTATAGCGGTGAAACAGTGTACATATACTATTTTCCAGTGGTTTTCACTGTTTCAGATTTAGAGAGTATAGATAATTTCAGAGTAGTCCACTGAAATAACTCTTAAGCGTTGTGAAGAGAAATTAGTATCTGGATAATATATATATATATATATATACATTAAAAGAAAGGGAAATTTACGCTGATTTCTATGATGCCAATTTCAAATCATGAAAGTGTTAGAAAGTTTGCAAAAAATGTGAAAGAAAATTGAAAATTATGAGAATTGACGTAATTTTAATGAAAACTGAATATAATATCAGTATTACCGTATAAATAGTAGTATCAATCAAAAGAGAAAATTCCCATAAATTTAAATAGTCAAAAACAAGACGTCCACTACATATAACAATCGTGCGAAAAATTACTGAAAATAAAAAAATAAAACTTTCATTATAGGACTCAACTGTTCGAGGGTAACTATTGTATGGCAGACTGTATGTGCACGCAGTGTCGCGTGCAGTGGTCCTCATTCAATAGATATTAAGAACTAGAATAATAATCGTAGCAGAATTAAAAGAGAGAAACCGGGATTTATAAAAAAAAAAAAATTATTTATAATCGTTGTTAAAATATAGAATATTCAAAAAACATCTCTCATGAAAAAAATTTATGAAAACAATATATTAAAAAAATATATTTTTTGTATTAATTAATAAATTAAAAATACCTTAACGAAAAATATTAAATGTTTATAAAAATTATATTTTTTATAGCCGATTTCCGCATATATTATACACTAATGGAAAAAATTAAAGGATCAAAAAAAAATTCTAAATTTTTAGGCGATTTTCAACAGGCGCTAACTTTGAGAGAAATGGTCGTACAAGAAAAGAAAAAAAGGAAATTGTAGCTCCAAGTATCTACTTTTTGGATTAGAACTTCAAAATTTTTTAACGTCAGCAGTTTTTGAGTAATCTTAGAAAAACCAACGACAAAAAAATTTTCAAATTTTTTTAATTTTTTTTTTTTTTGGTCTCCGGGCGTGGAAAAAATTAATTTTGCTTAACCACTATAAGGATCGGATACCTCCATTATTCAGCTTTAATTTTTTTTTTTATGGACCTTGATACGTCCACTTCTCGCCGAGATAGCGGTCTTCAAATGGAAAAGGATCCTTTTGTCTTTGATTATCGATATCTCAGAAACCAATCATCGCACAGAAAGTTAATGGTGGGTTTTAAAAACTTGAATAAATTCCCTTCAATGATTAGCCATTGCTTTTTCGGAAAAAAAATTTTTTCCTATCGTCACATGAATTTACAAATGCAACAAAAAAAGGGCTTTTTGTGGTTTTTTGGAAAATCAAGCGCTGAAACGAAAATATTGTGGAAATCGATAATGTTGACTGTGCATTATACAGTTCAATATGTCCACAAAAACCCTGCAGAAAGCCAGATTAATCCAACCAGCCGTTTTTTTGTTTCACGCTATCAAATTTTTAAAAAAATTAAAGGATCACGTTTTTTGCTCTGAAAAGCTCATAATCTTTAACAAGATGAAAACAAACATTTTTTCGGAGCTTTGCCCACAATTTTATTGCAGACAGTGCTTAAATTTCCAAAAAAGAAAAAACTTTTTTTTCGAAACAAAATTTTCAAAAAAAAAACATTTTTTTTTAATTTTTTTTTGGAATAACTTTAGGAAATTTACAAAACCAACACCAAATAATTTTTAGCACGTTTACGTTGCTGCATTCCGTGATTTTACTGATCTCCCAGTCATTAAATTTTTTTGAAAATTTTTTTTTTTGGATGGATTAATCTGGCTTTCTGCAGGGTTTTTGTGGACATATTGAACTGTATAATGCACAGTCAACATTATCGATTTCCACAATATTTTCGTTTCAGCGCTTGATTTTCCAAAAAACCACAAAAAGCCCTTTTTTTGTTGCATTTGTAAATTCATGTGACGATAGGAAAAAATTTTTTTTCCGAAAAAGCAATGGCTAATCATTGAAGGGAATTTATTCAAGTTTTTAAAACCCACCATTAACTTTCTGTGCGATGATTGGTTTCTGAGATATCGATAATCAAAGACAAAAGGATCCTTTTCCATTTGAAGACCGCTATCTCGGCGAGAAGTGGACGTATCAAGGTCCATAAAAAAAAAAATTAAAGCTGAATAATGGAGGTATCCGATCCTTATAGTGGTTAAGCAAAATTAATTTTTTCCACGCCCGGAGACCAAAAAAAAAAAAAATTAAAAAAATTTGAAAATTTTTTTGTCGTTGGTTTTTCTAAGATTACTCAAAAACTGCTGACGTTAAAAAATTTTGAAGTTCTAATCCAAAAAGTAGATACTTGGAGCTACAATTTCCTTTTTTTCTTTTCTTGTACGACCATTTCTCTCAAAGTTAGCGCCTGTTGAAAATCGCCTAAAAATTTAGAATTTTTTTTTGATCCTTTAATTTTTTCCATTAGTGTATATATTTTAAATTTTACTTCAATTAAATTTATTCGTTAATAAAAGTGTTGAAGTTTAAGAGACGTAGGTGTGAATTTATTTAGTTGTTCACAGTAAAGAGGTTATGACAATATCATAAACCCACTCTTTCAAACTGAAACAGTAAAAATGTTACTAATTTTTCCAGTGGTTACAATATTTACTAGAAGATCAGTATCTTTGAATCAATTTACTGACTAATCAGTGAATTTAGCTTCACGGCAGTAAAAAGTGTCATCTAATGGGAATCTTCTTTGTTTGACCGAGGTTGATTGCAAGTTACAATCAAAGATTATTACTAATATTACGCTATTATTACGGTAAGTTTACAATATTTTAACAAAATAAAGTTCATTTATAAATTATATAATAATGCAACTTATTCATTTTTCTCAATTGAATATAAGTAGAATAATTCTAAAATGTATTTGTAGATGTAGTTGATTTACATCTTAAGTAACGTGAAACCGGAAATTATCTTTTTAATTATGTGATGTTTATAAGTAAATATTATTATTATTTTTAGATAAATATTCCTAACTATTTTTAACTTACTGCTATGACAATTGCATATTTTGACAAAAAGGAAAGTTACCGCCCAGGTAGAAAATTGTCTTAGTCGGACAAGTTTGAAACTTCAAAATAGCTAAATTTTAGCTTAACATCTAAGTCTTGTTTTGTAAGCTTTATTCTAGGTTGTTATTAGGATGAATTCTATGACAAGTCTTTAGAGTGTAACTAACCTTTAAATATACCTTGCTGTTAGCTCTTTTTCCACGCGTATGATAAGATTTGTTCTAAGCTTGGATTCTAAACTTAAAACTACCTTATCTGCTGACATTACTCCAAGCGTACATTGAAAACTAAAGTTTGAGGTTAATTAGGAGTTTGTGTTATTGTTTACAAGTAATAAATAAGTTCAATTTTATTTGCAACATATATAAAGAAAAATATTTACTAAGCAAGTAAGTTTTGATTTTTTTTAATTTATTGAATCACAAGTTTTTAATGTTCATAATAAAAAAATTTGAATTTTTAAGAACGTCCTTACTCTCTTAAGTTAAATCAGTAAAAATGTTACTGATTTTTTCAGTGGTTACAAAATTTACTGAAAGATCAGTAGCTTTGAATAAATTTACCGACTAATAAGTAATTGACTGACTAATAATGAATTTAGCTTCACGGCAGTAAAGAGTGCCATCTAATTGGAAGCTTGTTTGTAAGACAGAGGTTGATTGCAAGTTATAATCAAAGTTTATTATTTATTATTATATTGCACTATTATTAGGGTAAGTTTAAAATATTTCAACAAACAAAAGTTAATTTATAATTTATATACTAATAAAACTTATATATTTTTCTCTATTGAATGTGACTAGAATAATTCTGAAATGTATTTGTAGTTGATTTACATCTAAGGTAATGCGTAACCTCAAATCGTCTTATTAATTATTTTATGTTTTGAAATAAATATTATTATTATTTTCAGATAAATGTTTATACGATGACGTCAAAACCACTAGGGAAAATATATATAACACTACACATTTAATGCCCAATATCTGATGTTTGTTTACAAAAAAAAAAATAAAAAATTTTTCTCTGTAAACATGTTTTCAAGCTTAAATTACCAAATCTATTCTAGCTAAGAATAAGATATACTTTTAACCTTATAGTAAGCTAAATTGTCACTGTTTATGCAAGCTAAAACTGCAAGCTTTATGTTAGCGATCCAAAGCGTTACCAACTAACCTTGTGTTAACCATAGTTTGTTAGCTAATTTTAGGCTAAAACTGATAAAATTAGCTTAATACAAGCTAATTCCATTGATGACTTTCTATCTGGGCGGTTTCGGTCCGATTTTCGAAAATCGAGTTTCCATCAGATGTCGACGTTTGGAGGTCCTAGGCAGCTATTGTGACTATTTCCGAATGAACGTCTGTGCGTGTGTGTGTGTGTGTGTGTGTGTGTGTGTGTGTGTGTGTGTGTGTGTGTGTGTGTGTGTGTGTGTGTGTGTGTGTGTGTGTGTGTGTGTGTGTGTGTGTGTGTGTGTGTGTGTGTGTGTGTGCGGGTGGGTGTGGATATGAGTACGTAAACTTTTTTTGTCCGACGATATCTTTGAAACAAATTAACCGATTTGAACGTTCTTGGTGATAATCGGAACGGCTCACCAAGACTTAAAATTGATTAGATTTTGGAGTCGATCGGTCATGTAGTTTACAAGTTATATAAAAAAAAAAAAATCGGTTTATCGGTTGACCCTGCGGGCCAGCCTCAAAACTTTTCGCTATTTTCTAGCTCTTTAAGCTCGAAAATATTGTTGTGAATACATTTTCAAGCTCGAAAATACTTTTGTGTTCCGTTGTTTTCGAAAAAAAACGTTTTTTACCATTGTTTCTCTAACGATATCTCTAAAACGAATTGACCGATTGAGACGGTTAAAGTGGTGATCGACGCGTTTTATTGAGCTCTAAAGCTGATCACTGTTCAGATTTTGGAATTAATTTATATAGTCATTTTTGAGATATTTGAAAAAAACTAAAAAAATAGTTTTTCAAAATTTCTAAAAAACGACTCGATTGATCAACTTCAAAATCTAATCAGCTCCAAAACTTGATGGAACACGTCGAATGCTCCAAGAGCCATTGCAATCGGATAATTCGTTCGATAGATATCGCGGGAGAAAGAAATTGTAAAAACCAGTTTTTTGCGGATATCTTTAAAACAAATCAACCAAACAATTCCAAAATCTGATCAGCTCTAGAACTCAATAAAATATTCTGATTGCCGCCTAAAACCATCAAAATCGATTAATTCGTTCGTGATATATCATAGGAGAAAGAAATGCTAAAAACGGTTTTTTCTAAATATCTTCGAAACGGTGGAATTGATCGACTTTAAAATCTAATTAGCTTTAGAACTAAATAAATCGTGTTGATTGTCACATTAAACGTCAAAATCGGTTAATTAGTTCAAAAGATTTTGACGTCGAACAGTTTAAAAAAAAACATCATTTATGTTATTTTTTTGCTGATAAATCATTATATAATGTAGTAAAATGTATTCTGAATCGTGCTTACTCTTTGTTTTTATGGTCTTTTTGGAATACTACATACAGCAATGTTACTCGTTTTTTAGTTGAAATCATTGTATCAACTAAAAGATGGAAAAAACACCGTTTTAAATATTTTTTTTAGATATTTTATATATTAACGCTCTGATCTGAATCAAAACTTATTTCGATCTTTATTCTGATGACTTACATTATTTTTTGACGGAATACATATGCTTTATCGAATATAATTGGGAATAAAAATAAAAAAAACGCGTTTTTATTGATGGTTTCCGATTCGTACATTTTCAAACTTTAACATAAAACGTAACTTGTTATGACTTGAAAAGCTCATAAGAAGCAATCGTATGCAAAAGTATTTTCGAGCCTGGAAAGCTCGAAAATGTAATGACACTAATTTCTTGCGGGAAGTTTCGGGACTGGCCCGGAGGGCCAACTGATGCCCCGATTGTTGACTGTGGAAACACGCCTTCAGTGTTCTGACAGTGTAGGCTCACGGTAGCACTACAGTGGCCTCACAGTATTTCCGCGTCGATTTTTTGGAAGTCAGATTCACCTGATGGCAAATAACTTCTTTTGAATAAGGATATCCTGAAAAAATCCTGATAAGGAACTCGTCAGGTTGACTCGATGGCAAATCATTTTTTTTTTTTAATTAGGATATCCTGATGAGATCCTGATAAGGAACTCGTTAGGTTAGCCCTAATAAGGCAAACCTTATATTAACCTGACAAGGTCCTGATGATGGTGGTGCCCGGTCATAAAATCCCAGGAAAAAATATCCCCGTAACTTTCATCCCAGTAAAAATATCCCAACTAAAAAATCCCTCGACAAAAATATCCAACAACATAAATTCCTCATGACGAAAATACCCCACGACAAAAATATCCTATGGTCCCGGTGGGGGTTGGGGGCGAAGTCCCCCACTCCATAGTTGAAAAATAATATACAGTCAGAACAAGTGATTCATACCGTCCATGGTTACAAGCGTACCAACAGAAAACTCTAGGCAAGAAATTTCTATGCTCGGATATCTCTCTGTAGTAAATTTCTGAGTCGGCATAATTATAATTAAGAACAATTATATTACAAGATATTTTGATGTCAAAATTATTTGATGCAGAATATTTCTATGCAGGACATCTCTGTGCAAGATATCTCTATACAAGATATCTCTATGTAAGATATCTGTGTTCACGAGATCTCTATGCAAGACATCTCTATGCAGGACATTTGTATGTAGGACAAATATATGTAAAACTATGGCAGAAGTAAATATACAAAAATACAATTATTCATTAACGTTGTAAAAGAATTTTCTAAACTCACATACTTCAAAAAGTTTAGTTTCAATCGTATAGTTATATTTTCATAAATTTAGTAAATAAAAAATGTGTTTATAAATTATATTATGAAATTATAATATATATTATTAGGTAATATTATGAGGTAATAAAACGAATTCTAGGGATGTGCGAATCGCGTTCGAATCGAATCGAATATAACTATTCAATTCGAAATTCGAATTTCCGAATTATTTGAATATTTAAGAATTATCCGAAAATTTTTGTACGAGTTGTAACTTTTAAAATTACTCGATTGACAACGAGACAATTTTGATCAACCTTTAAATTTTTTCTTTTATTTTTTTCAAAAAAATACACGCTTCTTGATTTAAACTTCCATCATTAATATCATCGATTTCAAAAATTTAAGCCTCAACAAAAAAAAAAAAACATTCCACTATTTATGATTTTTTTATACTAAGATTTATGTGTTAAAGTTATGTTATTATGGAGAAACGTAATTAGATATTTATTTGTGTAGCATAGAAATCTGCCACATAGAAATGTCCTGCATAGAGATATCCTACATAGAGATACCCTGCATAGAAATATCCTGCATAGAAATATCCTGCATAGAGATATATTGCATAAAGATGTCCTGCAACAGAAACGTCCTATATAGATTTATCTTGCATAGATATGTCTTACATAGAGATGTCCTGCAATAGAAATATTCTGCATAGCCAAGTTTTAACATTGATTTATCTTATAACATAATTGTCCTTCATATAACTATGCTAGTAAGAAATCTACTGCAGGGAGTTATCGCATCATAGATTTATCAGTTGGTACGCTTGTAACCATGGACGGTATGAATCACTTGTTCTGACTGTATTTGGATTTAATGCCGTAAGAAGGATCGGTGGAGTTGAATTTGATATTTGCTATTTGCGACTTTCCACTTGCTATTAGTAGCAATTTCCAAAATTTCGATATCGGAAAAAATTTTCGATGTCAGAAAATAATCATAGAAATGGTAATGAATTCTATGATTATTTTTTATTGTCCATTAAATTGATATTTCTAACAAAAATTTTTAATTACTTAATTTACTTAAACTACTTTAAAAAAAAATTAACATTTTAAAATAATGAATCATAATATTTGTTATTTTTAAGAGCGAAAAGACTCGAAGAGAATAATAATAGATTTTCCAATCCGAT
Organism: Microplitis mediator; assembly: GCF_029852145.1. Classification (NCBI taxonomy): domain Eukaryota; kingdom Metazoa; phylum Arthropoda; class Insecta; order Hymenoptera; family Braconidae; genus Microplitis; species Microplitis mediator. The sequence goes on along the minus strand of NC_079978.1, from coordinate 13,038,360 downwards.
ATCTATCACTATCCTTGCTATTCAAAGATGGAAATATAACAGCAAGTAGCGAATATCAAATATTAAACTCAACTCCACCGTCCATCTTATGGCATTAAATGAATTAATATTTAAAAATGATGAATTAGATACAAAAAGAAATTTGCATCTAAAAGAAACGTCGATTGATTTTATTATTTTTCTAATTAGTAATATGTAAAAAAAAATGTTTAATCGATAACACACATTTATTTACTTTTATTTTATTGTGATATGACATGTTATGTGTTGATTATGATATTAATGTTGTGGGAGATTTATGTCGTTGGATATTTTTAGTTGGGACATTTTAGCTTGTGATATTTTTGCCTGGGATATAATGTATGGGATTTTATGACCGGGATTTCCTGATGGTATTTCAGGCAAATCAGAAAAAAATTCTAGAGCGGAATTATGTTGTTGAAATATTAAAATGAACATAGCTTAGTATTTTAAGTGATCTTATCAACATAAGTACAAAGAAAAAAGGGATTTCTTGGCACAAAATAGTTTCACTCACCCCCAGAAAATTGCGACTTTTTCTAAAATATTTCTCGCATAATGAATTGAAACCGAAAATTTTCTCGGGGCCAGAAACAATTTTCTTAAGCCAAGAAAAATTTTTTTTAGGCGAAAACAAGAAAAGTTTTTTTTAGGCGAAAACAAAATTTTTTTGTGCCGCGAAATTTTCCTAGTCCCTAAGAAATTTTTGTTCCCATTCCACAATGTAAAATTTTATATTATTGAGTTCTAGCAAATTCTATCTAATTGTGATTTCAGAGTAAAAACTATGCTGTGCAGATGTGAGTCATAATATTTTATAAAATGATTTAGATACGACCAAATAACGTAGCATTATTTGAAAAAAATAATTTTACAATGACTCATAAATCTTATAAAGTCTCTGAAATTTGTTAACTTACCGCATTCATAAATATTATAAAGTCTACAAATTTTTTTTAAATTTTTAGAAATTGTCTAACAAGGCCATTAGCGGAACCGTTAAAGGAATTTCAAAGGTTCAATAATGAATTTAGTTATTAAAAACTGAGATATTGAATTAACAAAATTGTAGTTAAGTTTAAAAACTTTCAACTTCTCATTTATGTGATTCACCAAAAAAAGTACTTATCGTCCCACTATTAGTGGGTACCCGGGTCGAAAAATTTGATCTGATTTTAGTCTAACTGGACTGTATTTGGACTACTTAGTCTGTTATTGAACTTCTATAAAAATTTTAATCTGTTTTTGATCTACCCGGACCGAAAAATTTAATCTGATTTCAGTCTAATTGGACTATTTGATCTGTTTTTGATTGTTTACAAAAATTTTAAGCTGTTTTCAACCTGGTGTTTTAAAAAACAATTGCGTTACGGGCAGACCAAACTAGATTAATTCTTGAACTTTAAAAAATTTTAGCTCTGAAAATTTACAAGGACAAAACTAGATTAAATCATGGACTCATAAAATTTTCATTTATGGGCAATATTTATAAAACAAAAATTAAGTTACAGAATTGATTATATTTTGTTTACTATTTATGTAGTATCTTTTGTTTAAAAATGGCGGCAGTTAAAGAAAATTCGACAGCTTAATTTTTAGTTGTCTTGACTGAATATTTATAGCATTGATTAAAAGTGATAAAACAACTCTTAAACTGTCAAGAATTTTTTTTTATATACTGGATAAAATCGAAAATATTTTGGCATTCGAAAACATCAAAATTCTTGTACTACGGAGAAAAATGTTGGCTCGAAACCTACCAATTTTTATTATGCTGTCAACCAAACTTGAAACAGTAAGTAAAGCATCCAAAAAATTACTATACTCTTATAAAAAATTATTATGCTGCATCAAAATTATTGTAATGTATAGAAGTAATTGATATTAAAGCTTATTGATAAGTTTCTCGCGCGTTGTAAGTATTGAAATGCAGCATCCCGGAAAAAAAAGATTTGATATGATCATATATAAACATATATGTTCATATACAATTTGTATATGATCATATAAGAAATATATAAAAATTGTATATGATTACATAAAAGCTTATATGATCTTATAAAGTTCTTATAAGAATTAATATCCTCTCGTGAGGACTTTATAAAAATTGATATGACTTTATATAAAGTTATATATAACTTTATAAAAGTACTAGATAAAGTTTTATATGCTTATATATAATTACATATGATCATATAAAAGTTCATATGATCTTATAAACATCTTATAAGAATTTGTATAGATTTATAAGGATTTTATAAAAATTGATGTGATTTTATATAAACCCGAGAAAAAGTTCTTATAGAATCATATATAAACATATGTGTTTATATATGATTATATGAAAGCTTACATAATCTTCTGAAATTCTCATAAGGATTCATATGATCTTATAAGAATTTTATAACAATTGATGTGATTTAATACAAAGTTAAATATAACTTTATAACAATACCAAGTAAAGTTTCATATGCTTATATATAGTCATATATGATCATATAAAAGCCCATACGATCTTATAAAATTCTCATAAGAATTTATATAATTTTATAAGGATTTTATATGATTTTTAGAAAGTTATATATGAGTTTATATCATTACCAGATAAAATGTTATAAATTATATGCAGTCATATATGATTATATAAAAACTCATATAATCTTATGAAATTCTTACAATAATTCGTATAATCTCATAAAATTTTTATAAAATTCGATGTAACTCCATATAAAGTTATATATGATCATATGAGATCTTATATGACCTTGTAAAATTCTTCTAAAAATTCAGATAATTAATATAAATTTATGTGATTTTGTATGAAGTTATAAATACATTTGTATGACTACAAAAGAGTTTAATACAATTATATGAAATCATATATGATTATATAAAGGTTTATGTAGTTTTATGATTCTAATATATAAATTTCTATGGTATTATAGGCAGGTTATCTTAAAGAAACTTATAATTTTATATAAAACACAAATGTGATAAAATTTGATCATATTTGGTGCATTATTGATGGAGGATGTATCAATTTAATCATTTGATTTAAGTAATGCTATAGATTGTTAAATACTTATAAGGATAAAGCAGACTAGAGAAGCAGACGGCAATCAAGCGATCATCAAAGTTGAGCAGCATCGAGGCAGAACATTAGTTGGATGGGTGACCATTTGGCAAAATAGCAGTTAACCGATAGATGTTTTTTTTTTTTTTGTTCATGTATGATTACATATAATTATATATTATCAGATCCTGCCATTTTTGAGATCTAATCATATATATGTTATTGTATATATGATTAGGTAAAATCATTTTTTACCGGGTATACATTATTTGTGGATACACCATAAAACCATGAACTCACCGAGGAAATACTGGGAATTTACGGTTACAAAACCGTCAAGCCATCGGGAACCCATTGTAAACTCATGGAGATCGGTGAAAACCATTGTGGACGTATCGTGGAACTACCGTGATCTCATAGTTGGAACACCGTGGAAACACTGTTTAAATTAAGTGCAAACGCGGTTGGAATATAATGGAATGACTGCACAAAAAATACCGAGGTTCCATTGCATTACAACCACGTTCCTACAGTCACTCGACGATATTTCTACCGTGCGTACACCGTGGCGCTAAAACCGCAAGGGTCTAGTTATGTGAATATTTATAACTTAAAATAATAAACTTTTTATTATACTTTAACCTACTTGATAATCCAGCGACATTCATTGCGTTTACATAACAACCCAAAGTCAGCCCGATGAAAAATAATTTTGTATAATTATATATGATTCGATATATAATTAGATCTGAAAATTGGCCAGATCTGACTATATACAGTTATATGTAGTCATTCATGAACGAATGCAGTCATTTATAAAATTTCATTTAATATATCTGTAAATTGGGATTTATTGTCTTCATTCATGTCCCCTGCGGGCCAGCCCCAAAACTTCCCGCTGTTTTCGAGCTCGAAAATCCTATTGCATGCAGTTGTTTTTTTATGAGCTTCTAAATCTCTAACAAGTTACGTTCTATGCTAAAGTTGGAAAATTTAAGAATAGAAAATCATTAGTGAAGAAGCAGTTTTTAAATTTTAATTCCCGATTATTTTCAATAAAATAAACGTATTGAGGCAGAATTCACTATCAGTGATCAAAATCAAGATTTAAGTAAGTTTTGACTCATGTCAGAGCAATAATATATAAAATATCCGATGTAACAGGGTAAAATGAGTTATTTTATTAACCAAAATCATGATATTTAACTGATGGCCATTTTACCCTACGCGTAACCTCAAACGAGCAATTGATCGAGTTTTTCGACTTGTCGCCGGGCGCGCTAATTGATAATACTCGAAAACTAGGCCCAATCACAATTGAGTAGAGGAGTAGTTTTCCGATAACAATCGAAGACAACCGAGTGAAATTATTAAGAACGGAAGACAGCAGCGGAGACCACACAGAGACGGCAGGACCGGGTAACCAGCTAGACACAGAACTGGCAGGACTGGGTAACCACCGAGACGCAGAGAGAGCCAGTAGCAACCATCCAAACGTAGACTGCCGAGTACCTGAACATCAGGTAACTATATAAGTCGGACTCGGCTCCTAAGTGTGAAACCAAGCGATTACTCCAGAAACTTATCGTCGAATACCAGGCACGGGGCCAGTATTCTTTAATATCTCAGTATTAATTAATCTGAATAAGCAGGTATTGGAGTAATGAAGTCAAGAGCATAAACTGTGAGCATACCGAGACGGAACAAGGAAAAGAACACGAGAAGCCAAGGACCAGTACAGACAATCCAAAGTGCACCAACAAGACAACCAAGACGAAGGCTGGATACAAATCGTAGCTGTAATTAAAATCGTCGGATACTCATTAATTCAATTCTAGGCCTGGGTCAGAATTATAAATTAATAATCATACAAAATCGTACGTCGTGTACGTACAGTGATGCCGCGTCTAGGCCGAACTAGATAAATTAATTATTACTTATTAATTAATCAGTGTAGAAATAAGTTCGTCAGCCAGACGCTAAAAAATCTAGTGTTCTTAGAGCTCCTATAAAAATCCAGGCAACATGGCCGGATTTACTGCGTCGTAGAATTTTCCAGGCAGGTTGTGTAAAGGATAAAAAAATTAGGATAAATTAATTCATAAATTAAATAAAATCATTTAATAATTTATAACGTTAAATGTGTCGTGAAGTAAAACGTGAAGATTGATAATTAAGTTTCGCGTAGTTGGAGGAATTGAGTACGGTGGTAGTTTTGGTATTGAAATTTACTGACGTAAATTCTATTGTGGTTACAGATAAACATTAAAATTAAAATTAATAAAACTGATAGTGAGGCAGTTAATTAAAAATTAATTAAGTAATAAAAATATCTTTAAACTAAAGTTTAAATTATTAATTTTATTGTTGATGAAGGAAGGTTAACGTTATAAGAAATTAGTTGTAGATTGATTGATTAGTAATTTTAAGCGGTGAATTGAATTAAAGATTTTAATTTTGGTAAAAGGAAAATTGGTAAAAGAATGTGTGAGTTAAGAGTGAAAATTAGTGTTAGTCATAATTAAAATTGTTAGTATTAAAATCACGTAGAGGGTCAAGGTGACCGCGTGAATTAATTGTTAAAGTAAAAGTCGCGTAGAAGGTCCAGGTGACCACGTGGAGGTTCAAGGTTTAGGAAGTCGTGTGTGTGGATAATAGTCCAAGGACTCAGTCTGAGTGTGTGTGTGGTGGCCAAAGGGGGTTGGCCTAGAATAAGCTTTAAATTGTCAAAGGTACTTGACGTTAGGTTATAAGGTATATAAGATATATAAGGTTCATAAGGTTGTAAGGTTAAAAGAGGTTTATAAGGTCAAATAAATAAAAGGTTAAAATTGTTATTTTAAATAAAGTGTTAACTAATTATAAATTATCCTTCTTCATCCTTCTCTTACAAATCAAATTTTACAACGACCCTGAACATTAAGATCCGGTTCTGGAAAACCGTAATACTTCCAGTGGCGCCCTGTTTAAGGACGACCAGAGTAGCAGTATCCCTGTTATACCGCGAAAAATATTAAAAACTCTGTTCCTTCAATTTTTTTGTTGATAATATAATTTAAACTAAATTACAAGTCAAATGAAATTATATGATGATCAAAAAAGACTATGAAAAGGAAAAGTTTGTATGATTTTAGACACATTTTAGTACATCACATTATGATTTATCCGGAAAAAACAACATAAGATGTTATTGTTTAGACTTTTCAACGCCGATAGCTTTTGAACTTATTAACCGATTTTGACGTTTGAGGTAGCGATTGGCGCGTTTTATTGGATTCTAGAGCTGATTCAAATTTAAAATCGATCGGGTCAGTCGTTTTGAAAATATTTGGAAGAAACCATTTTTCACTATTTTTTTCTCCCGCGATATCTCTCAAACGCATTAACCGATTGAGATGGTTGAGGCGGCGATCGACGCGGCTTATAAAGTTCTAGAGCTGATTAGATTATGAAATCGATCCTTCAAGTCATTTCTGAAAAATCAATAAAAAACTAAAAAAAACAATTTTTTTTTCGTAATTCGCAAATATTTTCGAGTCCACTTGATCAAATGATCTGAAATTTTCAGAAAAAGTTGATGGTCAAAAAGCTCTTTCGATTGCCACAAGAACCATCCAATTCGGTTCATTAGTTGAAAAGTTACAAAGAGTCTACACACACACACACACACACACACACACACACACACACACACACACACACACACACACACACACACACACACACACACACACACACACACACACACACACACACACACACACACACACACACACACACACACACACACACACACATACATGCACACACACACATACATACATACATGCATACATACATACACTCGGACATCATTTTGAAAATAGTCGGAATAGCTTCGTAGGACCTCAAAACGTCGACATCTGATGAAAACTCGATTTTCGAAAATCGGGGTGAAACAATAATTTTCCGAATTTTAAAAAATTTACAATTTTCTTAGCGGGAAGTTAAAAACAAAAAATTGATGCACTGATTTTTGATTTGATTATCATCGTGCAAACGCATTCAACCCGGCGTCTGCTGGGTTCAAACACGGCTCCTTTTGGCTGGAAGTCCTGAACGTCGCTTACTGGTCCACATCACGAAAGTTAAAGTCTAGTGCTTAATCAATGTATTTACAGTGAAATGCTGGAAAAGACAGAGTTCATAAGTTTTTGTGATGGATTTTTACAAAATTTTAAAAAATTCCCTGAACTGATATGAAATTTTATAAAATCAATATTTGTCAGACTCGACGATAATTATATAGAATTTCATAAAGTTCCATCAAATTTTGTATTTTTTTTTTGTTGTTATGGGAAATTTACGAAATCTTATATAAAATTTTGCGAAACATTGAATAATTCCACAAAATCGTATGAAATTCAATCGATTGAACAATTGTGGTACTAAACTTCATAATCTTAATATAAAAAGATTTCAAACTGTCGTAACATTTTCTTTGTTATCCTGAATGATATTTTTCGTATGTCATTTAGAAAAATGAAATTAATTTTTTTTATGCTCACGCTAATTTTTTGATCTGAAACGTCTAAATAATCTTCTATCGAGTCTATCGATTACTTTGGCCGCGCAAATGTTTGATGTTTAGTTGTTATTTACACATTTTTAAAAATTCATTCTGTGATTTTTTTATTTTAATAAATAGATTATAATAAACTATGACTCAAAAATTACATCAGTATTGCGTAAAATACTGACTTGCCACTGATGTGAAGAGATGATTTAAAAGTGACATTAGTATTACGTATAACCATGACTTTTACTACTGACATAAATATTTGATTTTAAAATTACGTCATTATGATGTACGATAATGACTTTATTGCTACGTAACAATGTAATGTAGATTTTCTATCAAGCGCAATTCATAAATCATAACTGTGACGTTATACAAGAGTGATGCTTACATCAATATGATGTCACAAATTTTCACATCATACTAAAGTCATGTAGAACCCCAGATTTTCATCAAATTTACATAAGTTGCCATGAAATTTCTATGATCTACGTAAGACGTCAAATTAAGGTCAAGTGTTCACTGCGGAGCCATCTGACCTAACCCAGAATGGAAGGGTAGATTTTTTATTTGGAAACGAAAATTTATGAAACTATAAAAAACGAACTACTCAATTAAAAATAACGCTACATTTGTGTAGTTAATACTCATATTATACGCTACAACATGGATTTCGATGAATTGAGTTCGCAATCCACATTGTGGGCATGGGTTCTTAATGACAAGACCAGTGATAATCATAGGGATTAGAGGTACATTCGATACATCATAAATAATAAAAGAAATACTTTCAAAATATAAAATAGCAGTGAAATTTACAGCTTATTTTGTGCACAATAAAATGCAACTGACGAAACTGGATTATAATGGGACAAGCATAAGTTATGTGGAATGAAAACCATATTTTCAACATTTTTTGATTCCATAGAAATTTTCAAGGCTATCAAATTATTGGAAGAAATGATCAAAATATAAAGTTCAAGGTCATGAATTAAAGCTTATTAGTCAAGCTTTAAAATACTTTTCACAGAAATTATCTATGAGTTTTAGTTTTAAAGTTATATGAACTTTAAAAGTGATTAAAAACTGATTTTTTCGAAAAATCGTTAAAATTTCAAACAGCAATAACTTCTAAACTAATCTACCGATTCGGCCCATCTTCGAACTCAACCGTGGTAATTACACATAAAATGAGGGTAGAAAATTTCATTAAGATTGGATAAGAGTAGTAGACGCAATCGTGTCCTCAAATGTCCGTTATATTACATAAATATATATACATATATATATATATATATATATATATATATATATATATATATATATGTATGTATATATTTAGTGGTTGAGGTAATAATATAAATTATTGAAACCAACTAATTAATTTAAACAAATGCTATATATAAATAAACGAAAGTAACCGAATGATTGTAAGTATACAGTAAAGGAAAAATGCTTGGATGCGTGGATGCAATCCAGCGGTCTAATACTTATTGTCCCTACCAATGTTGTAGAGATAGATAAATGATAAAATCGATGTCCGACGGAAACTGTCGAATTTTATCGATCGCGTCACCTAGTAGCAACGCTACAGAACTCCCTTTGTTTTTATTTTTTAACTTCCCGCTAAGAAAATCGACGATTTTTGAAAAATTGGGGAGTTATTGTTTTCACCCTGATTTTCGAAAGTCGAGTTTTTATCGGATGTCGACGTTTTGAGGTCCTAGGAAGCTATTCTGACTATTTTCAGAATGATGTCCGAGTGTATGTATGTATGTGTGTGTTTGTGTGTGTGTGTGTGTGTGTGTGTGTGTGTGTGTGTGTGTGTGTGTGTGTGTGTGTGTGTGTGTGTGTGTGTGTGTGTGTGTGTGTGTGTGTGTGTGTGTGTGTGTGTGTGTGTGTGTGTGTGTGTGTGTGTGTGTGTAAACTCTTTGTAAGTTTTCAACTAATGAATCGATTTGGATGGTTGAGGTGGCAATCGAAGGAGCTTATTGGCCCTCAACTTTCCTGAAAATTTCAGATCATTTGATTAAGGTGACTCGAAAATATTGGCGAATTACGAAAAAAAAAAAAATTTTTTTTTTTAGTTTTTTAGTGATTTCTCAGAAACGACTTGAACGCTCGACTTCAAAATCTAATCAGCTCTAGAACTTTATAAGCCGCGTCGAATGCCACCTCAACCATCTCAATCGGTTATTTTGTTCGAGAGATATCGATGGCGAAAGAAATGATAAAAAACGGTTTTTTTCGATTATCTTTGAAGTTACTCATCCGATCAATATTAAAATTTAATCAGCTCTAGAATTCAAGAAAACGCACCGATTGCCACCTCCAACGTCAAAATCGGTTTATTAGTCCAAAAGATATCGGCGCTGAAAAGTTAAAAAAATAACATTTTATGCTATTTTTTCCAGATAAATCAAAATATAATGTGCTAAAATGTGTCTGAAATCATACCAAATCTTTCTCTTTATAGTCTCTTCCGATCATCAGATAATGTCATATAACTTGTTCCTTAGTTTTAAACATATTGTCAGCAAAAAATTGAAAAACACAGTCTTTAATGTTTTTCTCGGATATTCCATATACTATTGCTCTGACCTAAGTCAAAACTCATTCAAATCTTGATTTTGATGACTGATATTGATTTCTGCCTGAACACATTTATTTGAGAGAACATAATCGATAATAAAAATTTAAAAGCCGCTTCTTCATTAATGATTTTCGATTCGTAACTTTTCAAATTCTAGCATAAAACGTAACTTGTTAGAGCTTGAAAAGCTCATAAAAAAATAATTCCATGTAATAGCATTTTCGAGCTCTTCGAGCTCGAAAATATATTCACTGTGATGTTTTCGAGCTTAAGGAGCTCTTCAAGCTTTTCAAGCTCCTTGAGCTCGAAAACAACGGGAAGTTTTGGGGCTGGCCCGCACGGTCAACCGACGCCCAGATTTTTTTTTTTAATTTAATACACGATAATTAAAGTAATGGAATATTTACAAATGATATGAACAAATAAATAATTCAATGGATGAATATTATAAAGTTGTGAATGATTACTTTCTAAAAAAAACTTTTATGTCAAAAAAAAAAATTAAATCGCGTAAATTTTTAAACAATAAACCGGACTCAGCGTTTTATGGTCGCGGTTGCTGTGTTAATCGGCTGGGAGTTTGTTATCATCGTTGCTGTGTCAACTGAATTTGCCTCGTAAACCGGCTTCAATCTGTCCACAGAAATGGTGATTTTTCGTCCACGAAAATCGACGATGAAGTATTTGTCGTGTCGGGTTATGACACGATATGGACCTTCTACCGCGGTGAGAAAGATAGTCCAACCTGGTCATTCCGTACCAGTACGTGGCTGCAAGTACTAAGGTTCCTGAAACAGAAAACAGAGTGCTTGCCGTGACGCGACATTTCGGCTGGTGCCAATGAATTGAAATGACGTTTAATGTATTAATGATATCATGAGGTGTAGTTTTGTTACTGGGAGTGAGTAACTCACCAGGTAAACGAATTGGCTCACCACACACTAGTTTATCCAGGGTCGTCTGAATGTCGTCTTTCCAAGCAGTGCGTAAGCCGAACAAAACGGCTGGTAATGTGTCATACCATGACTCTTGATGACACAAAAGTGCTGACTTTAATTGACAATGTAAACGTTCGACGAGACCGTTGGCTTGCGGATGATACGGCGTCGTGTGTAGGTGTTTTATTCCGTACATTTTAATAACGACTGGAATAATGACGATTCGAATTGCGGACCTTGGTCCGACGTTATGCGTTTTGGTACTCCGTAGCGTGAAATCCGGAGCAGCGATAGTGCGTGTGCTATCATCTCTGCAGTTCCATTGGATAACGGGACAGCCTCAGGAAACCTCGTGAATCGGTTGATGATCGTTAAACACTGGTTAAAGCCTCTTGATGTTTTTAAAGACACTAGGTCAATGTGAACGTCCTCGAATCCTTCAGTTGGAGGTTCAGAACTAGCGATCGGCAATGACACGTGTCTCTGAATTTAGTTTTTCTGATAATCGATGCAAGATCTCGCCCATTTACGGCAATCTTTATTAATCGATGGTTAGACGTTTCGTTTGGAGGCCATTTTTAATGATCCCTCGATTCCGGGATGAGCTAGCGAGTACAGTGAATTAAACACCTTCTTTCTCAGCGGCTCTGGAACATATGGACGCACTGTACCTGATGCAGTGTCACAATACAATGCAGGTCCGTTATCGAGTTGTATCGTCTTTAAATTTAATGCAGTTGTTTGACGTAACAACTGTTGAAGTTCATTGTCGGTTTGTTGAGCGTCGGCGACGTTATAGCAGTAGATACTGCTTCGACGCGTGACAATGTGTCAGCGACAATATTGTCAGTACCCGACACATGTTAAATATCGGTGGTGAATTGACCGATAAAATCGAGTCGACAAAATTGCCAAGGCGATGCTCTTTCGGTGCGCTGTTTGTAAGCGTGCTGGAGCGGCTTGTGATCGGTGTAGTTTGTAACATGCCAGCCTTCGAAAATATGCCGAAAGTATTTTACAGCCTCGTAGATGGCGTTCAACTCGCGGTCGTACGTCGATAATTTTTTAATATACGGGGACACTTTCCGACTGAAAAATGCCAGTGGTTGCCAGTTGTTATCCACTTTCTGTTGTAAAACGGCTCCAATACCAATTTCGGATGCGTTGGTGAATATTGCCCAGTCAGCATCGATTTTAGGGTGTACCAACAACGTAGCATCCGCGAGAGCTCGTTTAGCTGACTTGAAAGACTCTTGAAGTCCAGTTGACTGGCTGAGAGCCTTTGACTTTGGGTCAACGGCTTGATTCCATCTTTAGTGATGAGATAGCCGAGAAATTTTACTTCCGGTAGACCAAATTGGCATTTCAGTACATTAAGTACCAGTCCGTATTCACGGAGACGCTCGAATAGAATTTTCAGATGCTCCATGTGTTGTTTTTCGTCGGTAGATGCGATTAATATATTGTCAATGTACGGAAAGACGAATTCACGGTCGCGAGTGACCTCGTCAATAAATCGTTGGAACGTTTGAGCCGCGTTTTTAAGCCCAAACGTCATAAACCGGAACTCGAATAGTCCGAACGGTGTAATTATCGTCGTTTTCGGCACGTCCTCCGGTGCAACGGGTATTTGCAAAAAAGCCTTTGCAAAATCTACGACTGAGAATATGTTTTTACCATGTAAAAATGCGGCAAAGTCGTCGAGATATTGCAATAAATATTTATCGATGAGTGTTCTATCGTTAAGCGGTCGGTAATCACCGTACGGCCTCCATTCTCCGGACTTCTTCTGTGCTAAATGAAGTGGTGAAGCCCAGGCGCTGTTGGATGGTCTGCAAATACCTTCCTCGATCATTTTTCGGAACTCTGCTTGTACGATTTTCAATTTATCTGGAGCCAGGCGTCTTGCTTTGCACGAAACTGGCGGTCCAGGTGACGTTCAGATACGATGCACTATTGAATGTTTTTTTCACGATACAGCATAATAATTTTTCGTATGAGTGTAATAATTTTTTGGATGCTTCAATTCCTGTTTCAAGTTTGGTCGACAGCATAACAAAAATTGGTAGGTTTTGAGCCAACATTTTTCTCCGTGCATACATGACTTCATGTATGATCATACAAGAGCATGCATGATCATATCTGCAGCTGTTTACGAGGAAAAATGATCAGGTATGTTCATATCTGTTCATGTATGATTATATATGAGGCCATATATTACTTCATGTATGATCATGTATGTTAATGTATGATTATATATAAGCTCATACACGACTTATACTTCTCTAGGCGCGTTATGGAAAAATGATGAGAGTGAATTTTTACGATGCGCGCGCACAGGGGTGTGATAATATCTATCATTTTGATAGATATTATTTACCATTCGTAAATATTAGTGAAAAAAATTGTGCTTATATTCTTTTTCACGTGCTCTGATATAATTGAGGTTAACTTTCCGTTCGAACTATTCATCGATATAAATTATTATATTATTATTTAATATAATTCATACTAAATATTATTAAAATATTTGTTATTCATTAATTAATACTTAAAAAATAAATCGATAAATTTGTGGACTTATCATTAACTTAATCCACTAATTAAATAATTACAAGTGAACTTATGTATGAAAATATAAACTTTATTTATAAAACAATATTTAAACAAATATAATAACACTTTGGTTTTTGTCGTATTTATTTATATGTATTCGTTGCCAGAACTGTAGCGTGAATGTAGCTAGGTTTGTTGATATCCCGTTGGCGCTATTTTGTAGTTTTCAGGATTTGAGTATAGAGCGGCGTGTCAGTCGCTCTGGTTTTACTCCGCCTTTAGTGGCTTTCCGCGGGACTTTTAAAAGCCACGTTACGCTTATATGTGCGTTTGGGTCTATCGAGTGTTGATTGCCAATGTGCTGGTTGCATTGGCTGGAGTGATGATTGATCTTCAACGTAATCATCATCTGTCTTGTTGGTGTAGCAAGGCTATAGTCTATAAACGGAGACATTTTTTTCTTCACCGTTTACAATTATTTTGTAGAGTCTATCAGATACTCGATCGAGAACTTTGTACGGGCCTTAGTATAGAGGTTCCAAGGGTGCTTTTATATGGTCGCAGCGAAACCATACGTGTGTGCAGGTCTTGAGATCTTTGAGGACAAAAATTCTTGACTTTGAATGATGAGCCGCTGGTGTCGGGCGAATACCACGCATGTATTCACGGTGTTTTTCCACGAAGATTCGTGGATCAGGAGGCGAGTCAGCGGAGACAAAGAATTCACCAGGTACTCTTAAATATTTCCCATACAACATTTCAGCCGGAGTAGCCTCGATATCTTCTTTGAATGGAGTTCTTAGTCCGAGAAGGATTGTTGGCAGGATGTCGAGCCACGGTTTGGGTAAACACATGAGTACCGCTTTTAATGTTCTATGCATCCTCTCTACGATGCCGTTGGACTGTGGATGGTATGGTGTGGTTCTGGTCTTTTTGGCGTCTACAATATGAATGAGAGATTGAAAAAGATCAGATTCAAATTGCATACCTTGGTCGGTGGTGACTGTGATTGGAGCACCGTAGTTTGATATCCATTCGTTGAATAAAGCTGTTGCGACTGTATCGGCTGTCATATCTTTGATGGGTACTGCAGATGGCCAACGTGAAAATCGATCGATTATCGTTAGGCAGTACTTGTAACCACAAACTTCTGGTGAGAATATGATGTCAATATGTAGATGGTTAAATCTCGCGCTGGGTACTTCAATGTGGTTTGGTTCAATGTGAGTATGACGGTGTATCTTGACTCTCTGGCATGCTATGCATTCCCGAGACCAACGTATAGCGTCCTTGCGTATACCCGGCCAGATGTATTTTTGTCTGATAAGTTTTGATGTATTTCTGCCACTAGGATGAGCAGAGTTATGAACAGTATTGAATGCAGTTTTACGGAGTGATGTCGGAATGAACGGTCTGACGATGCCATCGGTAATGTCACAGAAAATTTTAATTTTAGGTTCAACTTCAAGTTCATAGAGCTTCAACGATGTGGAAGTCTGAATTAGGTTTTGTAGTTCTTCATCGGCGAACTGTGCGTTGTGAATAGCTTCAGGACTGAGTATTGTGGGCATATTGATTGCGTTGATACGTGAGAGTGCGTCTGCAACTACGTTGTCTTCGCCTTCCACGTATACGATGTCTGTTAAACAAGGCATCTGTCCTTCGGATGCCTTGTTTAAAAGCGAAGGTCAAGGGTTTATGGTCTGTTTTTATGATGAAATTGCGGCATTCTAGGATATATTGATAGAATTTAATGGATGAAAAATTTGCCAATAACTCACGGTCATATGTGCTGTAGCGCTGTTCAGTTGGGTTAAGTTTCCTTGAGAACAAACCGAGTGGTTGCCAGACACCGTCGACAAGTTGTTCTAACTTTGCTCGTATTGCTGATGAAAAAGCATCGGTGGTGAGAGCCATTGGTGCTGTTGGAGATGGAAACGCGAGAAGAGTGGTGTTTGCAATTTTCTGCTTACATTCACTGAAGGCTTTATTTGATTCGGGTGTCCAGATTATTTTTGTTTTGTCCTTTTTTATTGATTGTTTGAGGTAGTTGTAAAGAGGTATTTATGTGTGTGCTACCTGAGGAATAAACCTGCAGTAGTAATTCATGATGCCGAGAAAGTGTCTAAGTTCTTCGATGGTTTCAGGTTTTTTATACTCAAGTATAGCCTTGACACGATCGTGTGTTGGTATATAACCTTGAGCATTGATGTGATATCCGAGAAAGTCGATTTCCGTTCGATCGAATACGCATTTGTTTGTATTGATACTGAGTGAAAGATTTTTTAATCGCTCAAGTACAGTCTTAACGTGCTTGATGTGAGTTTTTTCGTCAGGTGATGCAATGAATATGTCGTCGATGAAGATAAATACATAATTTAAGTCAGGAAAGTTAGTATTCATAAACCTTTGGAATGTTTGTGTACCAATCTTAACCTCATTAGGCATAACTAGGTATTCAAAGAGTCCCCGTGGGGTGATGATAGCAGTTTTATGAACGTCGTCTGGATGGATTGGTATTTGATCGTATGCTCTTTTTAAATCAAGTCTTGTGTAGATGCGAGTGCCTGGTGGACGATGGAAGAGATCTGTTGTGAGTGGAGGTGCATACATGTCGAGTTCTGTGTCTGCATTTAATTGTCTGTAATCACCGCATAATCTCCATTCGTTGTTTTTTTTCTTAGTTAGATGCATAGGGTTTGCGTATGTGCTGCTGGAAGGTCTAATTGTTCCATTGTTGAGCATTTCCGATATTAAGGTCTGAGCTGCTACCGCTTTCTCACCAGCGAGTTTACGGGCACGAGCTGTTACAGGTGGACCCTTTGTGATGATGTGATGAGCATGTTTCATGTTGGTAGTATTAGGCTTTGAAATTGGTTTAGTTAGTTTAATATATTGTTCTGATAACTCACGATATGGTGATGGTAGGTTAGTGCTCAGTGTTGATACATTATACGTGTCTACTAGGGTGATTAAAAAAACAAACAAATTTTTATTTTTTCTTCCAAACAGGTTCAAAAAATTCGTTTAGATAATAAAAGATGCCTGTGAAAATTAGAGCCCTTAATATTAATATTAACCTTTTCCGCATTGCTTTTTTCTAATTCCCGTTAGAATAACATGGAAAAAATTTCTTTTACGTCTTCTGATTTTTATAAGTAGCTAACGATGCGTCATAGGAATAATTGGCAGGCATATTTTTGTAGGGAATTGAATGTTCTACCAAAAACGATTCTTATTATTTTTTGAGGAATCTATTTGTTTAAAAGTTATTTGAGGTTGAAGTCGTAGGCATATTAAATTTTGAGATTTTCTCACTTTTCCGGCGAAACTATCGGACCTATTACAAAATATCATAAGACCGTTTTTGTAGGCAATTTTATTCCCTAGAAGTTATTTCGAATAAAGTTTTTTCGAATTCCGCATTGTTTTCTAGTTATTTTTATTTTAATGTCAAGCTCTTAAAATCGATCAGAAGACTATTTTTTTTATGAGGATGACATTAAAATAAAAATAACTAGAAAACAATGCGGAATTTGAAAAAACTTAATCGGAATAACTTCTAGGGAATAAAATTGCCTACAAAAAAAGTCCAACGATATTTTGTAATAGGTCTGATAGTTTCGCCGGAAAAGTAAGAAAATCTCAAAATTTAATATGAGTTCGACTTCAACCTCGAATAACTTTTGAACAAAGCGATTCCTCAGAAAATGATAAAAATCTTTGTTTGTAGAACATTCAATTCCCTACAAAAATATGCCTGCCAATTATTCCTATGACGCATCGTTAGCTGCTTATAAAAATCAGAAGACATAAAAAAATTTTTTTTCATGTTACTCTTATGGGAAATAGAAAAGTGCAATGTGGACAATGTTAATATTAATATTAAGAGCTCTTATTTTCACAGGCATCTACTTTTATTTAAACGAAACTTTTGAACGTGTTGAAGAAAAAAAAAAATGTGTCCGTTTTTTGAATCACCCTAGTGTCTACGTTGATACGTTGACTTCTTGTAGATAAGTTTGTGAGTGGATTAATTACGCGTTGGTTTTTCAAATCAACCAGTAAGTTGAAATGTGTGAGGAAATCGGCTCCTATTGTAGCTATTTTGTTGTCCGCTATTACGAAAGACCAGGAAAAATTTCTGCGAAGATTTAAGTCCAAATTGAGTGTTTGTTGCGTAATCACAACTACATTCAAATTTGAATGTAGTTGCACTTCCGGCAAATAGAGGCAGCACCTACTGGGGCCTAGTGCCTGTGAATTCAAACTTGACTAGCGCAGTGCGGCGCATACTGCCTCGTGTCGAGAAAACCGACGCCATTGTCTTTCGTTTTACGTATATTCGTGTACTAACACGTGTTATATTTAATCGTTTCATTTTACGCTCATCACGAGTAATTAAATATAAGTAATTAATTCAAAGCATTCAGTGATCATTAAGATTTATAAAAATGTAATTATTTCTACGATTGCTAGCATAATATCTCATTAAAAAAATTAATAAAGAACTCAACTAATTCAGTGATCATCGACCACGAGGTTATTCCATCGGGAGAAACAACAGGTGCATTTTTTACTGAATATTTACTTGTTACCATTGCTCAAATAATTAAAGGTCTCAATATTACAATTAATTAATTACCATTACCCAGTAAACACATTGACGTAAATTTGACGTCAGAGTGACGTTAGGCTATGTCATCATTTACGTAAGATATGAGTCACGAATGAGTTAGGTGTGACTCATTATTTCACACTTTTTTACGTAAGATTATGATGTAAAACTAATGACGTATGCATGATGTAAATGTGATGTCTGTGTGACCTTCTATGACGTCAATATGACATATGGGTGATGTCAAAATTATCAATTCGGAAAAAATATTTTAAAAAAGAAAAAAATGAAATGAAATACCGAATTTTTTATTTGATTATTACCGCGTGAACGCATTGTGAATTCTGAAACAAGATTAGATAATGTTAAATGATGAAAAAATCCTGGGCGTCTGCTGGGTTCGAACACGGCTCCTCTTGGCTAGAGTCCTGAACGTTGCTCACTGGTCCACATCACGAGAGTTCAAATCTCGTGCTTAATTGATGTATTTAGAGTGAAATGCCGGAAAAGACAGAGTTAATAAGTTTTCGTGATGGATTTTTACAAAATTTAAAAAACTCCATGAACTTTTATAAAATTTTATAGAAGCAATATTTGTCGGCCTCGATGATACTTGTATGAAATTTCATTAAGTTTCATCAAATTTTTCAATTTTTAATCTAAAACGTCTGGATGATCTATTATCGAGTTTATCGATTACTTTGACCCCAAAAATGTTCGACGTTTAGTTGTTATTTTTACACATTTACACATATTTGAAAATTCATTCTATGATTGTTTCATTTCAATAAATAGATGATAAAAAACTATGACTCGGAAATTACATCAGCGTTGCGTAAAATACTGACTTGTCACTGATGTAAAGATATGACTTAAGAGTGGCATCCATATGACGTATAACCGTGACTTTGCTACTGACATAAATGTATGATTTTAAAATTACGTCATTATGATATACGGATAATGACTTTATTACTACATAACAATGTGATGTAGATTCTTGTCAAACGTACGTAATACATGAGTCATAACTGTGACGTCGTACAAGAGTCATGCTTACATCAATATGATGTCACAAGCTTTAGATCATATTAAAGTCATGTAGAACGTCAGATTGACATCAAATTTACATCAGATGTCGTGACATTGCTATGACCTACGTATGACGTCAAAATAAGGTCATGTGTTCACTGGGTATGCTCAATATTTTTAAATAAATTAAAAGTTATATTCCGCTCAGTAGCCTCTGCAATCATGCTATCACGTGTTCAATAAATAAATTAAATTCAGTGCAATTTAATATGAGCTCATTAAATTCATTTAATTCAGTGATCATTATTATTAAAACTCAATAATTGGATTATTATGAATTTGGTGCTATTTAGAAATAGTAATTAACGTGTTCAATGATTAACTTCGCTTGGTAACCTCTGATTTCATGTAGCTTTTCATCACGACATTTTTACAATCAAATCAGTGTTTTGAGTATAGTGCCAGATAGCTCAACTGGTAGAGCACTCGGCGCGATACCGAATTGGTCTGGGTTCGATTCCCAGTTCGGGCTATCTATATTTTTCTCAATTTATCTATAAATTGTCTTATTGAGAGGGTTATTTGCATGTTTGCATGTTTAGGTTTCCACTATATTTGAAATGGTTTGTTAACAAAGTTAAAATAGTTAAAATAGTTAAAAAAGTTAAAATATGACTCAATAAGACTCAATAAGACAAAAACACAAACTAAATTCAAATTAATTACTTCAATTATTTAAATCAGTTACTCGGGCTTAATTTTACAATTTGCATTCATTTAATTACGTATTCATGAGCTCAGACAATTAACAATATTAATAAATTAAATCAACGATTTAATTTTGTAACCCAGTGATATTTTGTGCTGTGATAAATAAAAATATTGTTATATTTTTAAATATGCGTATTTTTCCAACATCCTAACCGACAGCCAGTCCTGGCATGCATTTATTTTATTATTATTACAACTGTGTTTTTGTGCCCTACGTGTTGATTTGTGAAGAGTTCGCGGCGTAAAGAGTGAGAGCGTTTTTTCCTGGCATGTGTTTGAGAGATGATGCCGGAATTATTGATACCACCGAACCTGAATCTATCAGAAATTTTTGGTTGGTAGTTTTGTCATAAACGTGTAAGCGTAGTTCTTTAGGCAGTCCTTTATTATCGCTGTCACCGACTGCCCCGGGTTCTGACAGCAGGCCTAGTTTCCCTGGTTTATTTGCATGGATGAGAACTTGCACGGTTGTGTACATTTGCGGGCGTCGTTCCCCCATTTGTTGTGATAATAACAAATTCCGTTGCAGTTTGGTGTGAGTGACCTTTGTTTTGAACGGGAACGATTTTCATATTGGGAATTCTGTTGTAGCTGATTTATTACTTGTTGTTGCTGCTTCTGTTGGGATTACATCTCGTATGATTGTTTTTGTGTGATCTGTTGGCTAGCTTGTAGGTTGGCTAGGTTATTTTGGCAACTTTTAAGTGTAAGATAGATTTCCGACAATTGACGTTAAATTTGTGAGGTTGCTGATGGACTTTGAGGTCTCTTTGTGTGATTGAAAACATCCTGACTGTGTACAGCCATGACAGGAAGAATTTCTATCATGTCGATAAAACAATCAGCCATTTCAGCTAGAGCGTCGAGACCGAGGTTTTTAGAGATGATCAATAGCGGACGTATTTTGTGCGGGAGACGTTCAGACCAGCGCTGGTGCAGTACTTCGTCATTTACTGAGTCCTGGGCTAGTGCTTTTATTTCTCGTTGGAGTTGTGAGGGTTTTTTTTACCCCCAACGACTTTTTCATTTAAGAGTTTCTGCAACTTTTTTTTACGAGATACAAAAAAGCGTTCGAGGATAACATTTTCTAAGGTTGTATACTTATCTCGATTTGGTGGATGGTGGACAATGTCTTGTAGTTGGTCAACAATTTGGAAAAGTAATGCCTTGAGAAGGAAAGGTAAGCATGATATTCTCGAGTGCATGAATTTGATGTTTTCAAAAAACACGGTATGAATACTGAGATCATAAGATTCCAAAAAGATCCTGTCGATCACATACGATAATTCATGATCATATACAATCATACATGGTTATATATGATTATGTATGATCATACAGGAACAGATTCGAAAAATGGCACTGCATGATCATACTTGCTCATACATAATCATGTATGGTCCTGCATGATCATGTATAATCATGCAGGGCCATTTTTCGGATCTGATCAGATCTGAGTATTCATAGATGATTATATATGATCATATCTGAGCATTTTTCCCGGAAATTTCAAAACTGTTCAACCGCTTAGGCTCATCTTCGAACTTGGTCAAGGTAATTGTCCAATGAATAAGTGTATCAAATTTCATAAATCCAAATAGAATTTTTAATGTAAGACCAATAAGGTCCCCATTGGGCTACCCTATTGGGGCCGTACATAAGTATGTACATAAGTATGTCACGAAAGCTCTGTGTGACCCTAATTGGGCAATACCACTTGTGCCCCGATTGGGCTGCCCAATGAGAACCCTACATTGGGATCTAACGCAAAAACGTACTCAGGCCCCGATCAGGCAATCCTTATAGGTCCTCAATTGGGTAAGACCTACGTGTTCTCGAGATAAACGATCGTCATTAATAAATAAACATTAAATTGCGAAAAAAATAATATAATTTTAATTAGATCCAAAACGTAATCCAATGTATTAGGAGCGTTACTTAGAGGAATGATATATGATTTTGATTGATGAAAAATCCCGGTGACTGCTGGGCTCGAAAGTGTAAATAGTATATTCATTATGATACCAAAAAATACGTGACGAAGAAATGAAATAACCGTGATGCAATGATCGACTTATTTTTTGTTTAAATAGATTATTGTTCTGTACTTTGTTTTTTTGTTTTGTGTTTAGAAATTTTTCTATTAAAATTTTTAAAAATATCACCATAATTATATTTATACCTAGGATAAGATTTAATTATTAGTTTTCCATTGAAGCCAATGGAATAAATTAATCGAACAATATTATTATTATGATTGAAAGAGGTTTGAAGGGATACTAAATTTAAAAGAGTAAGATTATTTGAAAAAAGAAAAAAAATCTGGGCGACAGTTGGCCCTGCGGGCCAGCCCCAAAACTTCCCACTGTTTTCGAGCTCGAGGAGCTTGAAAACATTACGATGAATATATTTTCGAGTTCTTCGAGCTTAAAAATGCTATTACATGCGATTGTTTTTTATAAGCTTTTCAAGCTCTAATAAGTTACATTTTATGCTAGAGTTTGAAAAGTGAAGAATCGAAAAACCTTAATGAAGAAGCGGTTATTAAATTTTTATTCCCGATTATGTTCTATGAAATAAATGTATTAAGGCAGAAATCAATGTCGGTGATTAAAATCAAGATTCAAATGAGTTTCGACTCAGGTCGGAGCAATAACATATGAAATATCCGAGAAAAATACACTTATCCAAAAAATTAAAGGAACAAGAAAATTTTATAAATTTT
Organism: Microplitis mediator; assembly: GCF_029852145.1. Taxonomy (NCBI): domain Eukaryota; kingdom Metazoa; phylum Arthropoda; class Insecta; order Hymenoptera; family Braconidae; genus Microplitis; species Microplitis mediator. The sequence goes on along the minus strand of NC_079978.1, from coordinate 13,015,475 downwards.
TTAGTGATGTTTGGAAAGCTGTATTTTCGTGAAAAATGATCGTATCGAAAAAACAAAAAAAGCAAATTGAAGCTTGAAATCTCTAGTTTGAAGATCTTTCCGCAAAATATTTTTTGAGTTACGGTTTTTGCGGAATCATAAGAAAAAGGTCGAGACAAAATTTTAAAAAATTTTTTGGTTTTGTTTTTAAGGTCTACGGGGCCGGGAAAAATTTTTTTAAAAAAACGAATTCATGACTCACTTAGGAAATTTATTCAGCTAGAATTTGCGTTTTTTTCGTTTCTTTGTACGTCAATTTGCTGCTGAGATATCAGCCTTCAAATAAAAAAGGATCCTTTTGTCTTTGATTATTGATATCTCAGCAAATAATGGCCACACAGTAATTTAAAGGGCAGTTTAAGAAACTTGAATAAATTCCCTACAAGCTCCATTTTTGATTAAAAAAAAAAATTTTTTTTTTTCATCCTTGATATCCATTTGAAAAACCCTTAAAAAATGGCGATTTTCTGGTTTTTTAGTCGACTCATCGCTACTCTGCACATATTGATAAAAAAAATGATGTTGCCAGGTAATTTTACAGCTTAATGTACCCTCAAAAACCCTGGAAATTTTTAGATTGATCCATTGAACCGTTTGTCCGGTCCGATTGCTCAAAGTTTTACAAAACAATTAAAGGAACAAGTTTTGTTCCTAAATTTGTGTAATCGTTATCAAAATTAAAAAATCAATTTTTTTCAGATTTTCTTTCGCAAAAATCAAAGAAAATCTGAAAAAAATTGATTTTTCAATTTTGATAACGATTACACAAATTAAGGAACAAAACTTGTTCCTTTAATTGTTTTGTAAAACTTTGAGCAATCGGACCGGACAAACGGTTCAATGGATCGATCTAAAAATTTCCAGGGTTTTTGAGGGTACATTAAGCTGTAAAATTACCTGGCAACATTATTTTTTTTATCAATATGTGCAGAGTAGCGATGAGTCGACTAAAAAACCAGAAAATCGCCATTTTTTAAGGGTTTTTCAAATGGATATCAAGGATGAAAAAAAATTTTTTTTTTTTTTAAATCAAAAATGGAGCTTGTAGGGAATTTATTCAAGTTTCTTAAACTGCCCTTCAAATTACTGTGCGGCCATCATTTGCTGAGATATCAATAATCAAAAACATAAGGATCCTTTTTCATTTGAAGGCTTATATCTCAGCAGCAAATTGACGTACAGAGAAACAAAAGAAAGCAAATTGTAGCTGAATAAATTTCCTAAACGAACCATGAATTCGTTTTTTTGAAAAAATTTCTCCCGGCGCCGTAAACCTTAGAAACAAAACCAAAAAATTTTAAAAAATTTTGTCTCGACCTTTTTCTTATGATTCCGCAAAAACCGTAACTCAAAAAATATTTTGCGGAAAGATCTTCAAACTAGAGATTTCAAGCTTCAATTTGCTTTTTTTGTTTTTTCGATACGATCATTTTTCACGAAAATACAGCCTTCCAAAAATCACTAAACAGTTTATAAAATTTTCTTGTTCCTTTAATTTTTTGGATACGTGTATTAAAAACTGTTTTTTCAATTTCGTGCTGATAATATGATTTAAACTAAAGAACAAGCTAGATGACATTTTATAATGATCGAAAAAGACTATAAAGAGAAACAGTTGGTATGATTTTAGACACATTTTAGTACATTATATTTTGATTCATCCGGAAAAAATACCACTTTATATTATTTTTTCAACTTTTCAGCGCTGATATCTGTCGAACTAATAAACCGGTTTAGACGTTTGAGGTGGCAATCGGCGCGTTTTCTCGAATTCTAGAGCTGACAAAAATTTGAAAGCGATCGGTTTAGCTGTTTTGACGACATTTGGAAAATCCCGTTTTTCACCATTTCTTTCTCCAACGATATCTCTCGAACAAATTATCCGATTGAGATTAAGGCGGCGATTGACGCGTTTCATCAAGTTCTAGAGCTGATTAGATTTTGAGGTCGATCGTTCGACTCGTTTCTGAGAAATCAACAAAAAACTAAAAAAAAAATCTTGGCGTCGGTTGACCCTGCGGGCCAGCCCCAAAACTCCCGCTGTTTTCGAGCTCAAGGATGTTGAAAACATCAAGTTGAATATATTTTCGAGCTCGGAAACGCTATTACATAGAATCATTTTTTTATGAGCTTTTCAAGCTCTAACAAGTTACGTTTTATGCTAGAGTTTGAAAAGTTAAGAATCGAAAATCATTAATGAAGAAGCAGCTTTTAAATTTTTATTACCGATTATGCTCTCTGAAATAAATGTGTTGAGGCTGAAATCAATGTCAGTGATCAAAATCAAGATTTGAATGAGTTTTGACTTGCGTCAGAGCAATAATATATGGAATATCCGAGAAAAACATTAAAGACTGGGTTTTTCAATTTTTGGCTGACAATATGTTTAAAACTAAGGAACAAGTTAGATGATATTATCTGATGATCGGAAGAGACTATAAAAAGAAAGAGTTGGTATGATTTCAGACACACTTTAGCACAGTACATTTTATGTTATTTTTTTAACTTTTCAGCGCCGATATCTTTTGAACTAATCAACCGATTTTGGCGTTTGAGGTAGCAATCGGCGCGTTTTCTTAAATTCTAGAGCTGATTAAATTTTGAAATTGATTGGATAAGTCACTGCAAAGATAATCGACACACACACACACACACACACACACACACACACACACACACACACACACACACACACACACACACACACACACACACATACATACACTCGGACATCATTCTGAAAATAGTTAGAATAGCTTCCTAGGACCTCAAAACTTCGACATATGATGAAAAATCGATTTTCGAAAATCGGGGTAAAAACAATAGCATCCAGAATTTTTCAAATATCTTCGATTTTCTTAACGGGAAGTTAAAAAATGTTGATGGATTTTCTTAAGATTCAGAACTTGGATAGAAGATACGTGCAATATTAATAGGATAGATAAAGTAAACAACGCATCGACGTAGTTCAAGCACTGTCTGTTTACTCGTGAATAACTAGCTTGTAGGCGTTCAAGCGAACACGCCTTCAGCTCTAGAGTAGCCCTTTCTCCAAACATTAATCAAACACTGTGGAAATTGTATGGCAATATCTATATGGAATGATTTTTTACTTTATACATCATACTCTCAAGAGATTAAACTTTGTAGAATCAATTAACGAGTACCCTTGGGTCTTTACGAAATCCATCGCATTTTTTCTTATCTGTATTTAACGAAAAGTTTCCTTTTGTTCGTACCTATAAAGAAATAGTAAAAAACCATTTCACTTTTTTCTAGCACAATATTTACAGGATTATCCAATGAAATTGATTCATTGAGATGATTTTCGAAGCAACCAAAGTCTTAGATACCTGAAACTGCTTAAAAATAATTGTCAAAAATTATTACAACAAATTATTTTCAATGTCATTGAGTAAAAAAAAACTTTTACAAAATTTGTTGGCTACCTCATTTTACCTGACCTTGCCCTATAGAGATGTTGTAATGTATTGAGATTAATTGGATGAGTATAGTTATTGCATGATTGAGAATAGAAAATGAAATCAAACAGTATCTCACCTGATCAAGTCTTTGGGTTGAGCATATATATTCAATTTTTATGTCAAACTCTATTGATTGACTTAAACTCCTCTCTGAATAATAAATACTAAATAAAAGTTTCAGGATCAGCTACTCAATATTATCCTATCCAGAAAGAACAAGAGGGTACTGGTTACGATCGCAGATTATACTCAGTTACATCTGAGGTAAAAAAAATTTCATATCGTACTCAGTATAATCTAGAGTGTACTTAGTTCATTTTAGATTTAACTCAGTTCATCTCAGATTTAACTCACATGGAGAAAAAAATATCGTGTCGATCACGATACAGTAAACTTCCTGTCCCGATACTCGTTTAGCTATTTGGAGGTTAGGGCGAGTATTAATACGAGTAGTGCTGACAACGATCCGGAGCGTGAATGGGACTGAAATCGATCACCACGGTAGCAATACAGGTCGCTCCTTTTCTCATACACAAATCACTATCCATTAGATCGTTTCAATCGCGATATTTTTCTCTTTGTGCAGTTACATGTAAGATGTTACTATCTGCCATTTTTTTTACTTTAAATGGAACAGTATAAACCGAAGTAGTAGCCAGTACCATCTTGTTCTTTTCGTGCAGATATAAAAAATTTCTTGAAAATGTGAAGGAGCTATAAAATATTAATATTTTTGTCAGTAAGTTTACTGATATACCTTTAGTTATAAAATGAAAATACACAATTATTATTCTTACGTCACGTCTTAATTGAGTCAAAATATAACATTTATTTAATAATATGAATATCCGTGTACATACGCATGTGGTGTTAAAATCAAAAGAAAAAATCTGTCTATCGGTTGACCCTGTCGGCCAGCCCTAGAACTTCCCTCTGTTTGTGAGTTCTCGGAGCTCGCGAACATTTTTGTGGTTACATTTTCGAGCTCATCGAGCTCGAAAATACTTTTGTATGCCATTATTTCCGAAAAAAACCGTTTTTTAGCATTTCTTTCTCCCACGATATCTCGCGAACGAATTATCCGATTTTGATGGTTGAAATGGCAATCGACGTGTTTTATTAAGTTCTAGAGCTGATTAGAATTTTAAATTGATCGGTTGAGTCACTTCAAAGATAATCGAAAAAAACCATTTTTTACCATTTCTTCATCCAACGATATCTCTTGAACAAATCAACCGATTGAGATGGTTGGGGTCGCATTCGACGCGGGTTATCAAGTTCTAGAGCTGATTAGATTTTTAAATCGATCGTTCAACTCGTTTCTGAGAAATCAATAAAAAACTAAAAAAAAAAATTTTTTTCGTAATTCACCAATATTGTCGAGTCTACTTGATCAAATGATCTGAAATTTTTAGAGAAGTTGATGGCCGACAAGCTCTTTTGATTGCCATCTTGAACATCCAAATCGGTACTTTAGTTGAAAAGTTATAGACTGGTCACACACACACACATATACACACACACACATACATACATACATACATACATACAGACACTCGGACATCAACCTAAAAATAGTTAGAATAGCTTCCTAGGACCTCAGAACGTCGACATCTGATTAAATTTCGATTTTCGCAAATCGGGGTGAAAACAATAACTTCCCGAAATTTTGAAAATCATCGATTTTCTTAGCGGGAAGTTAAAAATAGGAGCAAAGTGGGTTTGAACTAACAACATCAGTAATACTAAACACCTAGTCTGAAACATACATAGTTTAGACCACAGTTTCTTATAAATATTGAGGTATTGAAGACAAGTCGGCGAAGGCAAAAAAGTAAGATGCAATAAAACCAACGAACAAGATCTTTGAACTAGAGATTTCAAGCTTCAATTTGCTTTTTTAATTTTGTCGATACGATTATGTTTCACGAAAATACAGCCTTCCAAAAATCACTAAAAAATTTATAAAATTTTCTTGTTCCTTTAATTTTTTGGATAAGTGTATATATATTAGACTGGGCCAAAAAACCGACTATTTCTTTTTTCCTTTAATACTGTGAAAATATTATTCCTGATGACCAAAAAAAAATCATTGTGCAAGTTTGAACCCTTAAAATTAATATTAAGAAGTGTATCGTTACGACTAGGGAAGCCAGTATTCTTTGATAACTCGTTACTAATTAATCTGAATAAACACGTATTGAAGTAATAAGAACGAAAGGATCGAGACGGTATAAGGAAATAACACGAAACGACCAGGATACACAAGACTGATGAAGACTGAGACAACTCACATAGAGCAAAGATAATAGTACAAGAGCCAGACCTACCTTGACTTTTACCGATTTGTGAACCAGATAAGATATATTTTTTATAACGTTTTAATAATAGATAAATACACCTAAAATAGCTTGCTTATCAAATACTGACCAAGCTATTTTTAAATTAATTAATAAAAATGAAATTTTTTTTTATTTTCATCGTTCTGTTAACCAGCCGAATTTAATTCTAACCGACAGCAAATAATGTAAAGAATATGCCTAGGTAGGCTTGCCTACCCATGTCTTGACCTCACTCCCTGGCAAGCGGGTACAAAAAGGTAAGTTGATATAGGTAACTACGCCGATCCGTTAACCACGAATTATATACAAGAACCCGACTAGAATTACTTTGGGATCGCCCAGTGTATGCATTTGGACCTCATTGGGTCCCAATGGGGCATTCCCAATAGGGAAATCCTTATGAGGGCCCAAATAGAACCCGATTGGAAAATCTCAAACAAAAATAAAATAATTCATGATCAGTATTTCCCAGCTGGGTCCTAAGTGGGGCCTAAGTAGAAAATCCCAACGTGAAAATAAAAAAATTATTGTCATTTTTCTCAATTGGGTTCTGTGTGGGACCTAAGTGGGAAATCCCAGCGTGAAAATAAAAAAAGTTATTGTAATTTTTCCCAATTGGGTTCTGTGTAGGACTAAAGTGGGAAATCCTAACGTGGAAATAAAACAATTATTGCCCTTTTTCCCAATTGGCTCTGAGTTGGACCTAAGTGGGAAAACCCGACGTGAAAATGAAAAAAAATTTTTCACCTTTTTTATGGGTGACAGGTCCACAAAAAATAAAAAAGTGGTGTGTGCTGGGTGTCAGACTATAATTTTCTGGAGTATTTTTTCCCGGTGAACACAAATCTGAAGTCAGAATTGGGGTTCATACTACAAATATTGTATAAAAACCAAAAAAACCAATAAAAATCACGATGTAGTGGTTTTTTTTTTTGTATGACGATAATGTTTTTATCGATTTCGTCGTTTTCTGGCCCTTTTGTCTTCAAATGACGTATGCAGTGGATTTCTTCTGCGCTTTTTTCCTCTCTTTTGAGTTTTCCGTTGTAGCATCCAACAGTAATCTGCAAACATATTTATTCCCACTGTCCCTGAAATCGCCGTTTACATTCCTTCAGATCTTGGTGAAATCTTTCTCTTTGCTCTTCACTAAAGTCTCCGTTATTCTCTGGAAATTGGTCGAGATGGGTATCATGGAAATGCATCTTCAAATTCAGTAGGCAACCTGATCTCTGAAATTATTTTATCATAGTTGCCATAATGGTTTTGTAATCAGCATCCTTTGTATTACCTAAAAATTTGGTACATATTTCCTTGAAACAGCCATGATGCCTTTTCTTAGTCATTCATAGATAAAACAATCTCTGCATCATTGAATACCTTTCGAATTTCTGGTTCATCCAAAATGCTTTCTTTTAATTTAGTGTCATTTGTGCTTAAATACTGTACGCAAATTTGTAAAACATTCTCCATCTTTATTAAAAGCTCTCACAAACTGTTTAATTAAGCCAAGCCTTATATGAAGAAAAGGAATGAGAATTTTGGCTGGTTCAACTAGCGGTTTTTTTAGTATATTGTGTGATCCAATCAAAAATGAAGATCGCGAAGGACATACTTTCTTTAAGTAGTGATTTTTCCGATCCCTACTATCAAACATACACAAATAGCATAGATACTTCGTGAATCCAGATTGCTGCCCAAGTATCATGGACACAATTTTTAATTCACCACATACTTGCCATTTATGTTCTTCGTACTTTATGATCTTTAGGATAGCTTCGAGGTTTGAATACTCTTTCTTAAGGACAGTTGAGTGGGCCAAAGGTACAAGAGCAAACTGGTTGGTGTTGTGGAGAAGGACTGGCTTAAGACTCTGTTGAGTCGAATCAATGAATAACCGCAAATCTTCAGGCTTATAGAAATTTAGCTTTCATTCATCAATCAGTCCTTTCACATCGGTGCAATAAAGTACAGAAAGTGCACAAACAAAGAAAAAGACATTGGGATCGCCAAAACATTCGTGACCATCACGAGTACTAGAAGTTCCAGCGAAATATTGCGTAGAAGAATCATCAGAATCCATAAAATCAAACAAACCCCGCACGCTAGAAAACCTGGCCCGATCGCAGGTGAGTCAGCCGCCCTAAGGAAGATAACCCTCATACCTTTCTAGGTCTAAGTACGAGGGCTTTTCGACTTTGACGAGGACAATGTCAACTCATTGTCGGACACACTACGGTATCATCCTCATATTCTAGCGCTTCTCTGCAAAACAGTGCGCCTTCGCTGGCTTCGATACCACGAAATGTTGACTAGCGAATCATTCTACACATCTCATCAAAAGGCAAATGTCATCGTAGTCCGAACATCCCGTGGTAACAAGTTTCTGCCGGCAAATGTACCGATTTAATTAACCGATTTTATATTTTTTGTCAAAGACAACAAATAAAAAATCTATTGCATATGTGTGAGACCTAAATGAGACACAATAGGCAATTAATCTATGCAATTACAAATTACGGCTGGACACTACCGAGAGAAATAAGCAACAACTGCGTCATAATAATATCATGCGGAAAAAATGCCGAAATCGTGATTTTTTTCGGTTTATTGGGTTTTTCTCCAATATTTTTAGTTTGACCCCCAATTCTGACTTCAGATTCGAGCTCAGCGGGAAATAATAAGCCAGAAAATCATAGTCTGACACCCAGCACATACAATTTTTTTTCGTGGACCTGTGTTGTTTATTATATAACTTATATTTATAATTACCATAATATTTGTTTATATGTAATGAAAAACAAATACTCCTTGTAAGTAAGAATATATATATATATATATCTTTTTTTCATAATTTAACTTCTAAGTAAGAAAACATAAGTATAAGCAAAGAAAGTAGAATATTAATAAAGAAGGTAAAATAATGTTTAATTCATTTGTCATTGGTAAGAATGTTGACTTACAAAGAACAATTAAATTTCAGAATGAAGAAGAATTATCAGAGCTCGAAGATCATTTCATAGCTTCAGATGATTCCGATAATGAATAATGCTTATTAGATTAACAATGTAATTTTGCCAATATTGTAATTTCATTTTTTTGCTAATTTTGTTATTATTATTAACTTACTTGTTTGTACCCAATTGCCAGGTAGTGTAGTCAATAAATAGGTAGGCAAGGCTACCTCGTCATATTCTTTACATTATTTGCTGTCGGTTAGAATTACATTCGGCTGGTTAAGAGAAAGAAGAAAAATAAAAAAAATTACATTCTTATCAATTAATTTAAGAATAGCCTGCTAGCTATTTTGGGCGTGTTAAGTTATTATTAAAAAATTATAAAAAATACATCTCATCTGGTTAACAGATCAGCGAAGGTCGAGGTAGGTCCGGCTTTTGGACTATCAGGACAAACGACGGAAAAAGAATCAACGTAAATTGTAATAGGTATTCAGTAAAATATTCCAGACAGGAAGGCTGGAATATTTATTAATTAAATTACGTAATTATACGTCGTATCCGCGGAGTATTGTCGTGTCAATTATCGTATACTATTAAATCATAACCGGAAGGAGACATAATTTGTTCCGTTAAATGCAGGCACAGATACCGGATTTAATACGCAATATGTTTCCAGGCAGTTCGTGTAAGCCACGCGCCGAAAAAATTCTTCCAGAATTTTCCTGGCAGTTAGTAAAAACCACACGCCGGAAATATTCATTTGAACCTAGTCTCCGAGCTAGTCATAAATAATTAAGCGTTAATATTAGAATAAATTAATTATGATTAAGTTAGATAAATTAGAAATGAAATCAATTAATTTGTTAACATCAAAAGTGGTATAGAGTCGAACGTGGTAAAGTGATTCTTGATTAAATCGTAAAGTCGGCTTAGCCATATTTATTAATTAAATGGTATAGAAATTGTAATCACGGATAAATAATTTATGATTAGTGAATTGAAATCGGAAAAAGAATTATGTAAGATTTAATAGTGTTCGGTTAAAGTAAAGAGGAATAAAGTTGAGAGTGTGTGGCATGTAAAGATTGTAATTATAAGTTAATGGTTAAGTTTTAATCACGTAGAGGGTCCAGGGGACCACGCAATCTAGGTATTAAGTTTCAGCCACGTAGAGGGTCTTGGTGACCGCGTGGAATATTTGATTAAGAAAGTCGCGCGTGTGTGTGTAATAAAGTCTGGGGACTTGAGTTGTGTGTGTGCATGTGTGTGATATTGTTTGAGGTTGAAAGGTCCAAAAGCCAGAGATCAATAAATATTTTAATTGTAATTGATTCGGAATACAAGGTTAAAAATTGTGGAAAGTAATAAAGTGTTCAAATAAATACATTAATTATAATTGCCCTTCTTTATCCTTCTCTTACAAATGAATTAACAAAGACTCTGATGAATTAAGACCCGGTTCTGAAAGACTGTTAATACTTTCAGTGGCGCCCTTTTCAAGGAGGACTAAGGTAACAGTTCCCTGTTATAATACGCGACTTTTAGGACATCAAAGACTTGAATAGCATATTACATTCAGCGGCAAGTCCAACATCAAAATAACTGAGGATTTTGAGGCTCAAACTACTTTTTTCATATAGTTTTAGGGAACGACTCTATGAATCGATTCCAAAATCTAATCAGCTCGAGAACTTTATAATACGCGTCGATCACCGCAAGAACCATCCCAATCACTTAATTCGTTCGAGAAAAATCGTTGGAAAATGAAATGCTAAAAAACAGTTATTTCTATATATTTTCGAAACGGCTGAACCAGTCGATTTCAAAATTTCGTCAGCTCCAGAACTTATTAAAACGCGTCGATTGTCACATCGAACGTCAGAATTGGTTGATTAGTTCAAAATATATCGGTTGAAAAGTTTAAAAGATAACCTCTCATATTATTTATCCCGGATAAATCATAATATAATGTACTAAAATATGTTCAAAATCATAGTAACTCTTCCACATAATGTAATGTGAGTCGTTCTTTAGTGTAAATAATATTATCAATTCAACAATTGAAAAAACACCATTTTCAATATTTTTTCGGATATTTTACATACTAACCCTCTGGTCTCAGTCAAAACTTATTGAAATATTTATTTTAATCACTTATCATGAATAAAAATGTAAAAAACGTTTGTTTATTCATTATTTTTCGGTCATAAGTTTTCAAACTTTAACACAAAACGTAACTTGTTTGAGCTTGAAAAGCTTATAAAAAAACATTCGCAGGCAAGATATTTGAGCAAGAACTAAAGTAAATTATTAACAAATTCATTGAATTAAATAACAAATTATATTGTGGTGTAATGATGATGAATGCAGAGTAGACTCAGGTTGATGTTAGATGAAGTGGAATGTATGAATGACTCTGGTGCTGGTGAACAGTCAGCGCGAAGTGTGGTGCAGCGATAGATCTGGTGGAATGGAGTGATGGAGCTGAGACTGAAGCAGCTCTCTCTGGAGGCGGTAATCAGATCCTGAATCTTGATCTGATGAGCAAGTGATGACTTGGATTGCTGGTAAACTTCGTATACGCTTGATCAAATCTCGTGTGTGCTCGTTCAAATCTCGTACTAGCTAGTAAACAGCAAGTAGGCAGCGACTGTTGGGAAAATGTGGTGTTATTAGCTTATTCGGAGGTCAGAGGAGTATCGAAATGACAGCTTGATAGTCAGAAGGTCATGTTAAGTTTCTCGTGATCAGGAAGTGTTCTTCCAAGAAGCTTATGATAAGTGAAAGCAGGTTAGAAATGAGCTGGCCAAGTATAGAGTTTATAAGGATTTCCCGATTCGTATATTTCGATCAGACAGATCTACCATAATCGCTGACAAGCCACCAGGCACTGTCCTGGTCACGTGGGACCGAGTGATATCCCGGTCACGTGGGACCAGACGATGTCTCGGTGGCAGACTGAGATTCAAGTCAGCCATCATGACCTGATCAGATAGGAAAGATTACCCAAGTAAGAAAGGATTCACCAGAGTAGAGCTGGTCCGCTATAATCACTGATGGATCACAAGGCTGCGTCCCAGTCACGTGGGACCAGGGACCTTTCTGATAAAGCCTTGTAAGAGCTGTCATAGGTCAATCATTATAGCGCGTCCCACAGAATGTCAGAGTGTTGACAAGATGACAGATAGAATAGTGATTGAATCTGTTTACATACCAAACGTAGCCTAGGTTATGCTTTACTTAGACCTGAGTCAAGTGATTGAGATCTGGTAGACTGCGACGAGCCGAGCTGGATATCAAGCTCAGACCAGAGCGGAATTGTGTGATACAGCTCACTGATGATCGAGACCTGCCGCTTGCTCAGGATGATATGCTCTTGCTCGTTGATGAACGTTGACAGCTGAGCAGGAGCATTGTACAAAGATGATGGATTACACCTAACGTAACCGTCGTTGCGCAGGAGACCAGTGACAGCAGATAACCACTGATAAAATGCTCGAGAAATTAAAATTATCTAGAACTGAACCACTGCCGATTTCACTGTATCAAGTAAGAAATTAATTGAACTGGGAGCTGATAGCTTGTATGAGGCTGGTCGGAGAAATTGGTAAGAATGGAGACACTCGATGTGCTCGGTACCAAAAGTTCAGAGAGACTGACTATTTTTGCCTGGGATTTCGGGTCCTCGATTTATACAAAAGACTGAAGGGAACAGCCGAGACTCTTCGAGAACGTTCTCGAGGGTTTTCTGACTCAAGTAAATAAAATATAATATTAAGGAATATTCTCTTAAAACTGATCTGCCTATGTGAAAAAAAGTATTAGCGGACAACACAAGATACAGTAAGAGTACAGAGCAATCGTTGAGGCCGTGTGAATGCGGGCGTACAGCTCTAGTCCCAGCCGCATCTGACTTTTATGACCTCAAGGGACATAGGATCATAAAACGAGGGACTCGGATTGCAAGCAGCCTAGTAAATTTGGCTAGATTTAGGCTGAAAAAAGTGCTAGTTTCTATTTTCGATTGTTGATTTTATTTTGAAATGACGGTTAAGAAATAATATTCAAAATTGTTTGATAATTAAATAATTAGTAGTAGGGGAGCCCTCGATGCTAACTGGGGATTTACTCGAGCGTCATAGAGACCTATTGGGTTGCAAAGCTGAGATGATAAAAAAAAAAGTTATATAATGTATACCCTTTTATCGGTGGGGAGAGAGGTTATAGATTTTCAAATATGTAAAAGAAAACTGTTGCATGGACATACTCGAGCGCGTCAGATATTGATTGCATCAATTTCCTACGTATTTTTAATAATGTACGTATGTTAATCTGATCGTTTGCATGATGGGAGTTGTCGTACGAAAGGGTTGAAAATGAAAAAAAAAAAATTTAATCGAGCGCGTCAGATTTTCTACAGGAGTGTTAAGTGAACTAAAAAAAAAAGCCCTCATTCAATAATCTGACGATTTCGATGTGACGCAAACTCGTGGCCATTATTATGATGTGCAAAAAAAATTGCCATTTTGAAATACTCGAGCGCGTCAGAATAAGATATATATGGTTCATCTTTATGTCCTAGACGTGCTGTCTCATAATCTGACGATTATCTAGAGGAATTCGCCTAATCTAACAAAAAAAAATTTATTTGTTTATTTTTTTCTCTTCGGGCTTGAAAATACTTTTGAATGCCGTTGATTTCGAAAACAATCGTTTTTTACCATTTTTTCTCCAACAATATCTCTCAAACAAATTGACCGATTTAGACGGTTCTAAAACTGACCAGATTTTGGAATTAATCGGATGAGTCGCTTCAAAGACAATCGAAGAAAACCGTTTTCCACCATTTTTTTCTCGATCAATATCTCTTGAACGAATATACTGATTGAGATGGTTGAGGCGGCAATCGACGAGTTTTATTGAATTCTAGATCTGATTAGATTTTGGAATCGATCGATCGAGCCGTTTCTGAAAAATTAAAAAAAAACTGAAAAAAAAATGTTTTTTTATATATTTTTTCTATATCTTAGAGTCCATTTGATCGATCGATTTGAAATTTTCAGAAAAATTAACGGCCAACAAACTCTTGCGATTGCCACCTCAACCATCTCAATCGGTCTATTCATTGAAACATATAAAGAGTTTACATCCATACACACACACACACACACACACACACACACACACACACACACACACACACACACTCGGACATCCTTCTGAAAATAGTCAAAATAGCTTCCTAGAATCTCAAATCGTTGACATCTGATGAAAACTCAATTTTCGAAAATCGGGGTGAAAACAATAACTTCTCGAATTTTTGAAAATTTACAATTTTCTTAGCGGGAAGTTAAAAATGCTAAAAAAAAAATCAAATCATTTATAATTAATTGATTAATCAATCATCATCTTAGTCAGTAGAATCGTCTTCCTCTTCTGGCTCGATTTCAGCCTCAGATTGCGTATCTGTCAATTTAAAAATATAGCGAAACTCAAACTCACAATTAACCTTCTCAATAAGACGATTTATAGATAAATTGAGAAAAATATAGATAACCCGAACTGGAATCGAACTCAGACCATGTCAGTATCACGGCGAGTGCTCTACCAGTTGAGCTATCCGCACTAAACTTTATCTACGAATTTTTGTTACTTCGGCTCGTGGATATCGTCAGATTATATATTATATATTTTTCGTTATCCTTGAATTATTTCCTTCAAAATAAAAAAAAAATTAAGCCACGCTGGAGAATGTCGAGATGACGTTTTTTTTTTACAACTTTGTAGCCCTCCCCTTTTTTCACGTCACTCTCAAATTGTCAGATTAGTGGAATATACACTTTTTAGTATGTAATTAACTCACCCTACCTTAATCTGACGCGCTCGAGAATTTCTCATAATCAATTTTTTTTTACTAATCCGATCCTTTATCCTTGATGGGCGGCCTTATATGTAGGGCTCATATTTGGCGGAAGTACTTAACCGAGTACAAGGTACCCCCCTAAATATTAATCTGCCGCGCTCGAGTATATCCCGAACTCCCCGCTTGGGCTCCCCTACTATGGATAAGTCCGCTCAAAACAAGAGCATTATATATTTTATACACAAGAGTATTTTCAAGCTCGAAGAGCTCGAAAATGGATTCACACTAATGATTTCAAGTGCCTTGAGATCGAAAAGAGTGGGAAGTTTTGAGGCTGGCCAACCGCAGGGCCAACCGATGCCCAGACTTTTAACTTCCCGCTAAGACAATTGTAAATTTTCAAAAATTCGGGAAGTTATAGGTTTCGGTCCGATTTACGAAAATCGAATTTTCATCAGATGTCGACATTTTGAGGTCCTAGGGAGCTATTCTGACTAATTTCAAGATGATATCCGAGTGTATGTATGTAACGTACTTACGTACGTACGTATGTAAATACCTGTATCTTTTGAACGGATGAACTGATTTTGAACTTTAAGGTGTCATTCGGCGCGACTTGTCAATATCTTGAAGCTGTAAAAAATTGAGCTTGATCGGTAGGGCTCGTTCAGAGATATTCCAAAAATAAAATTTTTTCAAAAATGTTTTTTTTGGATAACTTTTAATGTGCTCGATGGATTGATTCCAAAATCGACTGGGCTCTAGAGCTTTATAAGCTGCGTCGAATGCCGCCTGAACCGTCTCAATCGGTTTATTCGTTTGAGAGATATTGTTGGAGAAAAAATGGTAAAAAACAATTTTTTCGAAAAGAACGGCATACAAAAGTATTTTCGAGCTCGAAGAGCTCGAAAATGAATTCACGACAAAGTTTTCGAGCTCAAAGAGCTCGAAAACAGCGGGAAGTTTTAGGGCTGGCCCGCAGGGTCAACCGATAGACAGATTTTTTTTTGCGGGCATAATGGATTACTTTCTAGAAAAAGTGAAAAGATAAAATTTCTGGAAATGAATAAATTTGATTAAAAATTAATAAATTAGATTAAATCAAATTTTCTTACATGTAATTTACGTGGAGAAAAATTGCATTTTACATAATTTTCGGATGCAAAGGAAGAAAAAGAAATGTCTAATAAATTTTTTATCCTAAAACAAAAGTCATTAACATTTTTCTACTATCACTTACAATTTTTAGAGTAGTTCAACGAAAAAATTTCTTTAAACTGGAAGAAATTAAACTTAAGTTACTTCGCATTATTATCAATTTTTCGAAATTTGAATTGTAATGAATGGTCTAATGATAGATGTGCTTGTACCACAGATGATGATACAAAATTTATATATGATTATTGTGAATATCGTTCATCACCTACTTTGAAAGTCATTAACTTTTAATCCGTTAATCACTATTTATTATTAACTTCAAAGTGAAAGTTTCAAGTTTGCTTTAATTCCAAAGAAAATATTTCTTAAAAAGAAGTGATGTATTGCTTAGAGTAAGAGATTAAAAAATCGTGATTAGATAATTAAATTTCAAAACTCAAAAAATTGTAAATATTTTCAAGTTGATTATTAAAATACATCTAATGTAATTCGACTTTAAGAGTTTTTTTTATTGTAAATTAAGAAGAAACAAAATCAAATGATTTTATACTATTTTTGTAAAAAAACAAAATTTTTTGAAAATAGAAAAAAAAAACGTTTTAACGAATGCTCAATTATATTTACAAAAGTGATATTGAAATGTTTAAAAAATATTTTAAAAAATCAACTTTTTTTAAAAAAATTTCAGAGGTACACCATTCTCCCCCTCCATTATAAAAAATAATTAATGAATGAATTATGAATATACAGTAGAAACTCTGTAAGTCGAACCTCGATAAGTCGAAAACCTCCTAAACTCGAAGAAATGTGTCATCCCCTTCCCTCCAAGCTCCAAAACCTCCGTTGCTCGAAATTTTTACCCTCTATAAGTCGAAATAATTAGTGAGTCCCTACAAGCTATTTCTGTACATTTTTACCCTCCATAACTCGAAAACATACACTTGGACCTCTTTATCTCGAATTTAAAATTATTACCGTATGTAATTATCTTATGAGGATTACCAGTTCTACGAAATGGTAATGGAATTTATAGCTGACGTCAGTTTTTCTGTTGGTGATTGTAAACTTATCATACCTTTAGACTTAGTTAGGATTCACTGCAATACACATCAATTCCGACAGTTCCTGCTGCCTAACTCGAAATCCTCTATAACTCGAAAACTCTAGAACTCGAATTTTTTTGCCTCTCCCTTGGAGTTCGAGTTATAGAGGTTCTACTGTAATAATAAATTTTATTGCATGTAACAGAATACAAAGATTCTCGTAGCAATTGGCCATGAGTACAAGTATAGTAATTATTCTACAATAAAATAAACTCAATAAGATTAAAAATGACAGTCGAAGTAATGGTACAAAAGTTAATACTGGGAAATTAAGACAATACATTAGCTTTAAGTTTGTGGCGCTCCCTGCAGTAGCCCTCGAGTTTTCTCAGGGAATTCAGGCTAGAGTCTTCGATGACCAATTGTCATCTCTGAGGTTCTTGGTTATGTTTACAATTCCAGGTCGCTCTTCTTTTTTTCGTAGCGTGTACAGTGGGGTGAGCCAAAAAAAACCAACCTATCAAATTTCATCTTAAAAAGGACCTATATATCGAGAAAATAATTCTCCCATTGGGCAAAATTTTTAGCTCAATTTTAAAAGGTGTCGATAGCCATTTGAAATTTCCCATTTAAATAACATGCAAAAAATTTTTTTTTGATTAAAAATATTATAACTTTTGAACCATGTGAGACAAAAATTCGGCTCTAGACTATTCTTGTAGGGCATTAAATTTCCTAAAAGAAAGTCTTGAGAGTCGAATTTGTAAACTTTATATTACGTATAAACAGGCTATCGAAGTCTAGAGTAAACAGAATCATACAAATTTAAGGCTTTATGGATTTTCCAAATACTTTTCTTTTATTGTGATCGATAACAAAATATTATTTCTAACAACGTGGATATTGTTGGTGATTTCATTGCACTATATGTAGAACAAATTTTCTCGTAGTATTGACATTTTTAATAATAAAGCCTCAAATTTGTATGATTCTGTTTACTTTAGACTTTGATGGCCTGTTAGTATACGAAATATTATGTTTACAAATTCGACACCTGGGACTTTTTTTTTTTTAAATTTAATGCCATACAAGAATATTCTAGAGCCGAATTTTTATCTCACACAGTTCAAAAGGTATAATATTTTTAATCAAAAAAAATTTTTTTGCATGTTATTTAAATGGGAAATTCCAAATGGCTGCCAACACCTTTTAAAATTGAGCTAAAAATTTCGCCCAATGGAAGAATTTTTTTCTCGATATACAGGTCTTTTTTAAGACATAAATTCGATAGGTTGGTTTTTTTTGCTCACCCTAGTGTACAGCACTAGTGTACAGCAAGGTTGCCTTTGAGGGAGGTACTGAATCTTAAGCCCAAGTATTCATAACTTGTAACCTCTGCTAAATCTTCGCCATCGTAGCGGAAATTTTTTAGCTTTCTTGGGATCCTTCTGCTCAGTTTGCAGGGTAGGACTTGTGTTTTGCCGATGTTCACTGTTAAATCATTCAGACAACAGTATTCCTCAAGGATCTTTAAGTCTTTACGGAGACGGACCTCACTGGTGAATAATAATACAATATCGTCGGTGTATAATAGCATAAGAATTCCGTGCGCATTGACGAAAACACCTTTGGCCCCGCGTTCCTTGAAAAACGTAGTTATGTCGCTGATGTATAGGCAAAACAGTAGTGGGCTCAAACCCTCGCCTTGTGAGACGCCTTCTGTTATTCCAATTGGATCAGAAAGACGCCCATCGCTCTTAACCTGCATGCGTAGACAGTTGTACAAAGTGATTAGCAGATTAACTGATTTTGGATTGAGTCCTAGCTGAATCAATTTAGTCCACATCTTTACGTGTGGAACCGAGTCAAAGGCTCTTCTGAAATCAATAAATAGTGCAAAAGAAGTGTTACCTTTGAAGCGTAGTTGCATCTGCAGAGCAGCAAGTAGTGTGAAGGCATTATCTTCACAGCTTCGACCTGGTTGGAAGCCTGCTTGCTCCTCTGGAATGATATTAGAGTTGTGTGCCCATTTGCGGATTCTATCATGAATTATCTGCGTGAATATTTTCTCCAGGCAATTGACCAGCGTAATTCTGCGATAATTGCTAGGATCTGAGGCATCACCTTTTTTGTAGAGCATGCACATTATGACTTTAGACCATTCTGAAGGAGATGAATTGTTTCGTAAAATTTTGTTAAACAGCGCCACAATGTCCAATTTCCAGTTATTTGGAAGTGCTTTGTAGAATTCATTGGCGATACCGTCAGATCCAGGAGCCTTGCCAACTTTAACTTTAGCTAATCTTCTAGCAAGTTCGTCAAATGTTATGTCAGTGTTCAAAAGTGGGTTTGAGGGGCCTGTAGCTTGAATTGAGCGGAACTCGCGTTAGTAACGACTGGGTTTATAGCATTTCTAGTTGGTGAAAATACCTTAATGGTTACTGGGAAATGATCTGAGTTGGTAACTAATTAATCTACCCACATGTCCTTAACGAGATGAAGGCTTGAGCTGTTCACCCAGATCAGATCCACGACACTGCTGCTATTGTCGTTTGTAAATGTAAGCTGGCTGGGTGAATCATTGCGTGAGTGACCGTTGATGAGTGTAAATCCCAGAGATTCGAGACCCTTCGACAGGATTTTACCCCTGTGGTTGATTATGAGGTCATGCGAAGTACGAGAGTAGTGAAGAGAAGTGCCAGAAGTTAATTCTTCATCAGATGAGCCAAGATTTCCGACCTGGGCATTAAAATCACCTGCGATTTTATGTCCGATTTCGGATATTCCAATAAAAGATGAGTTGAGTAAGGCAAGTGAATCAAGCAGATTGCCAAAACCATGGACATTCCAAAAAGTAAATTTTATACTGAAGGTCGTGGGAGTTCCAGGCTTGCGCCTGTTTTCCCGTTTTTTGGAAGATCTCGACCAGAGAGTGTTGCAAGTGCTTCCACCTGCATTGAAGTAACAGATTGGCAAGGCGCCAATGTATCGTTGGCCACATCAAGTTGGAAAAGCTTTCCATCAACTAGGATTTTTTGATCCGGTACCTCACAGTTTTGCCTTCTTTCTTAAGCTGTCTGCCAGCATCCCTAAGTTTTTTAGCAATGATCTCCTCTTCGCGAGTGAGGTTATGATCGATGTATATTGGAGCAGGAAGTTTTTTCTTTTCCACCATAATTTTGTTCCTGACGAACATGTCCGAAAGCTTTACTTTGAGTCCGTCTTTACAACGGCCGATAACGACTGCTTCCAATACACAATAACTTTGTGTAAAATGCTGGGCAAAAAATTCAGAAGCAACTCTAGTGGGAGATAAGTTACGGATTTCAAGGCCTCTGACAATTACATTTTTTTTCCTCAGTATCTTGTCAAAAGAAGTTCTGGTGATTTTGGCGATTCGCTCCTCAACATTGATTGTTATAAATTGCTGATCAGAGGTACCCGCCTGGATGGAGCCAGAGTGAGAGATTGCAATCTGTTGATTCAATTTAAGGACCTCGATCCGTTTTTGCAGCCCTGAGATAACCTTTTTTTAGATAATCTTAGGCAAGTTTATTTTCGATTCCATCCAGACGCTTAGACAATCCGGCTTTATCTTCGCGACGCCGATCCCCCATTCTAGTTAGAAGCTCGTCAAGCGAGTTGCACGGTTTTTCATCCGGACCCATAGCTGTTTCAGAAGTAGGGCTTAGAGTCAGGCTATAACAAATACTAGTTTAAATTTCGCGACGGAGACGCGAATTATTCCAGTACTGTATGCGGTCACCCACGTGTAAATAAAAAAAAAATTAAATTATAAACTCAAAAGTCCGGAAAAATAAAACGTTGATAAATTTCACTTCAATTTTAAATTTATAAATAAATA